>NW_017159865.1:235-1619 GCF_001652005.2 Ceratina calcarata
ATCGAGAAGGATGGGATCATTGGATCGGACTTCCTGAGGAAGGCGGGTGTGGAAATAGCATACCCCGAAGAGTGTATGCGAATCTCTGGCGACGTGATACCCTTTACGGACTGTACGGTCACCATTCCAGCCCGGAGCATAGGCGACGTAGTTGCGGATGTCAGAGGCCCTGCGATGTCTGAAGGCTTCGTCGAAGGAAGACCACTCTCCGATGGAGTGTTAATGGGAAGCGCCCTTGTTAAAAATAGGAACGGGAAAACAGTAGTCCCCGTCGTAAATCTCACTGAGAGTGAGCTCGTGATAACGGAGCCCAGTGTGGAGTTGCTCCCCTTCGAGGAGGGATTTCGAAGTGAGGCTCTGTCCAAGCGCAAACCGGTGACTCGGGATGTCGAGTCTACCGATCATAGTGCCCAAAAGAGGCATGATTCTTGCGATGCTAATTTCGCTGATCATGGTGCCCAAAGGAGGCATGTTTCTTGCGATGCAGATTTCGCTGTTTGTAATGCCCAAAAGAGGCATATACTTTGCGATGATGATTTCGCTGTTCTTAGTGCCCAAGAGAGGCATAGTTGCGGAACGGTTCCTGATAGTGATGGGAACCGCTCCACATTCGAAGCGCGCGTGGACAAAGAGACCCCTTCTATTCCCGAGAAAGGAGGACAGCTGCCCTCGGCTGCCGAGCACGAAGATTTAGTACCTATAAATAAGGCTAGTAATAAGTTAAATGTAAGCATGACGCTAGATCCACAGGCGGGATCTGCTGCAAAACTTGAGTCGAAGGATCGGGATTCGACTCTCGGAACCGATCAGAAACCCAAGGACTTGGGACCAGACCGGGACAACTTGATCTCTGATGCTGAACCTGAATTAAGGAAGAAGAAGTTACCGCCGGACAAACCCGGTAACTCCTGGACGGGTTCGTCCCCGTCCACGGGCAGCGAACAGTCAACGCCCGAAGGAAGCAGCATTGAAGCTTCCGCCCTTGGAATGGGACTGGGGTCTCCGGAAATTCCAACCCCTTTTTATGGGGATACAGAAGAAAGGTCCCTTGAATCGAACAGGATACACTCGTTGGAGGAAATCAGGGATCACATCGACACCTCACACCTGAATAACGAAGAGGCCAAGAGCGTGGACAACCTGATCCTCGAATTTAGGGACTTGTTCTACTTACCAGGGGATAAGCTGGGATTCACCAACGCCGGCTCGCACAGGATAGATACAACCGATGATCTACCTATAAACATAAAGCAGTATAGGTTCCCCCCTATACATCGTGAAGAAGTAAATTCGCAGGTCAAGGAATTACTGAGCAACGGGATAATACAAAATTCGGTATCTCCGTATAATTCCCCCGTCTGGATTGTTCCGAAGAAACCAGGTC
>NW_017159866.1:0-235 GCF_001652005.2 Ceratina calcarata
ATCCCTGAAGTTAGAGCTAAACTGATCGATATGGGCCGGGTACATACATTGGATGGAGTGTTTGTAGGATAGGTGATCATATTAGGGTGATGCAATGCTTCAAATGCCTTGGATTTGGTCACCTGGCTACCGCAAGCCAGAGTAGGACAGACGCATGTGGAATTTGTGCAGGCGAACATAAGACGCGGAAATGTGATAAGAGGCAAACGGGAATAGCTAAATGTCACAACTGCAT
>NW_017159867.1:0-235 GCF_001652005.2 Ceratina calcarata
TATGTATACGGCCCTGCGCGTTTCCAGAACGTTCGCTGCTGGTCAGGTACGCATCGCTTGCGTGGGTGACTCACGGGCGAGTCCAGCGTGGAACCTTCCAGAAAATGCCCAAATATGGTCATCCCCACTCCGGGAAAGGGCCTCATTTAGGTATAAAAGGGCAGTCGACCATAGCCCTTTGGATCATTCTGAACTAAGAGTCTAAGAACGTGGAAACGCTGTCTCACCCCGCTGA
>NW_017159868.1:0-235 GCF_001652005.2 Ceratina calcarata
GAACAAATGATTTGTGTAATTAGGACGAATCGCTCGGAGTGACCAATGAATAACACTGTAAAAGATTCGGAACATCTGATTTTCGTCGGTATTTAACAAGAGAGATTTGAATGAACCCCCTTCTTGGTCGCGAAGGCGACGCGTTTATGGGACAAGAGGGGTTCCGATGAACCCCCTTCCCTGATCGCGGACGCGATCCGATTATGGGACGACAAAGTTCCCTGATCGCGAGTGC
>NW_017159869.1:0-235 GCF_001652005.2 Ceratina calcarata
ATTTTAAACCATCTGATTATATTAATCTAAGTAAGTGGGAAATTTGCATAATTGTTTATTTATTTAATTTTATACACATGCGTGTTATTAATATTTGTTTTATATTTTAGATGCTGCAAAAAGAAAATTAAAGCCTAATATTATACCATACCATCATTATGCCTTTCTCCAGAAGAGACATTGGAGCATGATCACTTTGAAGAAGAGACCGATACTGGTGATGAGTTTGAAGCTG
>NW_017159870.1:0-235 GCF_001652005.2 Ceratina calcarata
CAGTCACTTTCTAGGTACCTTCGGCTTACATGCATATAAGTCGACTTGTATACTAGATATGTATGAAAAACACGTGAATTCTGCTTCAAAACACGTGAAAAAGATGTACTTCAATGGAAACAACCCGATAAGTAACCTGCAGAGTGGAATCTGAGGTATATTTGAGGATATATTTACAGCCACTTTCTAGGTACTTTCGGCTTAGATGCATATAAGTCGACTTGTGTACTACATA
>NW_017159871.1:0-235 GCF_001652005.2 Ceratina calcarata
CACTCCCGTATTTGGGATGCGCACAACCTGTGTGCAAAGTACTAAATGACTGTTTAGATAGCCTCTTATGTGACGACATAACGTTTCCCCGACCAATAACCAGCCTACTTCTGTCAACTGTATCGGTCGTATCCTACTACTTCTATAATAATCTTATCGATCTACATCTGTGAAAATTCACAGTGACAGACCTGATCGAAAACTAATAATCTCACCCTGCTCCCCCAGTTGAGTG
>NW_017159872.1:0-235 GCF_001652005.2 Ceratina calcarata
CCTAAAACTTGAATAATTTAATAAATATTCAGCGTGAGATTCGTTTTATTAACATCGGCGTTCTGTCTTATTTACATTTATGCTTGTTACATAATTCATGAAGGAGCTTCATATTTTCATCAGGAAAATTTCAATATTTCGATTAAAATAGATACTTGGAGTTTGAGAGATTACGAATTGGGGAAGGGTGGTCGTGTGCCAGAAAAATGCTACTTTGCCGGCTTGAACAGAAATC
>NW_017159873.1:0-235 GCF_001652005.2 Ceratina calcarata
CGTGGTGTTCCTTAGTTACGTGTATATTAATATATGCATTACTCGTGTTCTTCTTTTCCTTTTGTCAATGCAAAAAGTATCGTGACGTATTTTGTTTCTAATAGAGGTACATGGATATAAGATATTTATTAGTCACCAAAGGTACTTATTAAGTGTACATTGAACGTATAAATATACACCGAATGGCATATCAATTGAGGAGTTCTATCTTATACAATATCTTGATAGAATGAGA
>NW_017159874.1:0-235 GCF_001652005.2 Ceratina calcarata
GCGCACGACCAGCGCCAGCACCAGCACCAGCGCACCAGTGCTGAAATGTTCAAACAAGCGCTGTACCCCTACGGCTAACGTATCGCGGTAGAACCGACCACCAGACGGGGCGCAGCCTCCAGTAGCGCCTCGATATCCGCCTCCCTGGGATACCCGACGTAGACCTGCACTAGCACCCGCACTCCTACCAGCAGCCGGCGCAACAGCGGGATTTGGCGCGCTTGCGGATCACAGG
>NW_017159875.1:0-235 GCF_001652005.2 Ceratina calcarata
AGGCAAAGTTAAAAGTAAATGCGATACTTTATCTGTCTCTTCTAATTTAGCCCCGGCTGCCAATAACTCCGTAATTAAGTCGTCAAAAATTGTAAAATGCTTTACTAACGGTGTATCACCTTCCAGTTTTAAATTTAATAATTTTTTTCTTAAAGCTAGTTGCGTAGCTACACTTTTTCGCTCATAAATCTCGTCTAGGCTTTTCAATATATCCTTCGCCGTGCTTCCAGGTTTT
>NW_017159876.1:0-1246 GCF_001652005.2 Ceratina calcarata
GTGGTGTGGCTGAGAGTCTGAGAGACGCGAGCAAGAGTTGCGAGCGCAGAGAGTAACAGCGAGTAACATACAACAAAGTTTTTCCTATTCTAAAACCGAACAAAATTCTGGTTTACATCCCTCGGTGGAAAGGTCACCTAAACCCTCCTTTCCCATAATATGGTCTCCGATTTGCCTTAACACGTTGACATTCAAAACAGTTCTTAACAAAATTCTTTATATACTGGATCATACTCTTCCTGTTCCGTCCTGTATTACGGGTTCTTGCCTTTATTCAAAATGCTTAAGCACACCTTGACCTATCTATCTATCTTAAGAGAATAGGTATTAGATATAGAAGGATTGACACGATATTTCTTTAACAGTTTATATTCTTTAATATTATACTCGGTTACATACCAGTTGCTGCTTAGCTCAGCCTAATCAACGGTTCGCGTGTCAGTGGCCTTTATGCTGACACTAGTCACTTCGCGATACTATGTATTTATTTCTATACGTAACTGTTCGAGTTCCCAGCAGTTTCTAGGCAATGCGTTCGTCCCTCGGGTAAGCCGTTTAAGAATCTTTCGATTCAGGGAATCAGCTGAACGATGCTTTGAAACCGATGAGGACCCGGACAGAGTTCGCGGATTAAGAGTTGAGAATCCGAACTGTCGTATAGGCCCCGATGGTCAGACTTTATAGCCCAAAAGCTAACGAGTCAGCATCCTATTTTCCTTTAATCATTTCGACATGTCCTAGTCTTCGTATGTATCTCGAAATGCCTTAATTATGTCGAAACGCTTAGTCGCCATTTCGACATGCTCTACATTTCGAGCGCATTTCACAATCAGACCGATGATCTAATGTGTCGAAATGATTAGTCACCACATTTCAATATTCGCTAACTGTTACCGAGCGCATATTACGAAAGCGACAAATGACAAGGAATCTAGCCCTTTCACAGGGCTATAACAATATCATACAATATTAATCAGTCCTAGTAGTCCGATTATACAGGATGTCCCAGCTAACTCTGGCATCTCAAATATCTCGCTTGTTTTTCATGATAGAAAAAAATGTTAGAAGAAAAAGTTATTGTATCCGATGAGGCACATATTCTGATTGGTAAAAAATTTTGCTCAAGGTCCTTTTTTTCGCGATTACAAGGTCATTGGTGTTTTTTTTTTAATGGAACCATATATTTTTGTTATCATACGATGATAGCTGAGGGCAAGGCGAGTTCATTGACCTATGACACTACAAC
>NW_017159876.1:1794-2231 GCF_001652005.2 Ceratina calcarata
TTCCCATTTTCGGGCGTAGTATTAGTTCTGGGACACCCTGTATATTCCCATTGAAATTTGCGCTGTATACAAATTAGGAGATTGCCCCAAGATGGGAGTTAGGAATACATACAGGGGAAAATGAAAAATTCTCAAATGGATTCCATTTGGAATTTTTAAGCAAATTTTATTATCCGACCCAGGAACTAGCTCGTTCCCAGTTTATTGTGTGTAAACAAAATTGCTATTTGTATTGTACATTAATTATAATTGGTATTAGTTGATGCTCGCGACGTGGCCTTAGTTGTCGCTCAGCTTCTAACAACGATCATTGAGAAAACCAAACAACTCAAGAGGTTGATTACTTGTTCTGCACGAAATCGGCAGAACGAAAAATGTTTAAATATACAGGGTGTAAACCTACTAGTGGGCAATACTTTAAGGACGTGTTCTTTGGT
>NW_017159877.1:0-235 GCF_001652005.2 Ceratina calcarata
AGAGCTAAAGAAGAGAACAAAGTGTGCAATTTGCAAACAAAAAGGACATTGGGCGAGAGAGTGTCCTAATAAGAAAATCAACGATGAACAGCAGATATCGTACACATCATCAGCAAATATAAGTGATGTAAGTGCATTTTATTCGAAAACAGCAGATAGTGATACTGATATTTGGCTAAAAGACTCAGGTGCAAGCACGCACATGACGTTCAGGAGAGATTTTTTTTCTTCACTG
>NW_017159878.1:0-235 GCF_001652005.2 Ceratina calcarata
TTAATTCCATCAGTTGGAAAAATATTTTCCTCTCCAGGTGATATCGTCGCAGACTAATTTGCACGTCCCTCGTTATGGTGTCCATGTTGAGTGACTGCTGTTTGTCTGTGTTCGGGCAACATTTCATAATTCTCCTTCTTGGTATTCTTGACACCCTGGGGCTAGGCTCTATGCCACTGTCTCTGCCGCCGCTGTCCCGACGTTGTTTGCCTTGCAATCGACTAGTTCTACTCTC
>NW_017159879.1:0-235 GCF_001652005.2 Ceratina calcarata
AAATATTAATATTGTCTCTCTTCTACTCGTTGTTGACAGTTAGTAATAAAATAATCCAATTTATTTACCGAAATATACAAAGACCTATTTTAAATCCTCAGTCTTGAAGTTTCTTGTACTGAGACCTTAAAAATAAATAACAACTATGAATACCATCTTTAGTTCAAAGTTCAAGATATTTAATTCAAGAGTGAGGATTTAAAATAGGTTTTTGTATAATTCAGTTAATAAATTG
>NW_017159880.1:0-235 GCF_001652005.2 Ceratina calcarata
TCCGCTTCCGCTGACCTCCGCGGGTCCTCCACGCGCCGCCTGACGACACGTGGCCTCAAATGCATCCTCAAATTCCCACATAGGCGCAGATATTTTCGGTAAGCTTCTAACTGGATCTAAGTTTGATTTGGCAAACGGTCTTAGTGCTCCAGAAACAAGACTGGGGTGGACGATTTCAAACAAAGTCCCGACGAACGAGCGAAAAGACATTGGAAGCACAGTCGTCGCAATGTTC
>NW_017159881.1:0-235 GCF_001652005.2 Ceratina calcarata
AGATCCCACTTTTTCGCGCAAAAGGGGCATGTCTAAACATTTTGACGAACGCCCATGCAAAAAGGGCAACCAATCGCAAATCAAGCCTCCCCTTGCGAAGTTTTCTAACGTCTACGAGAAACAGAAAATCGGAGCCGTAGTCACAATCGAAAGAACGTTCGCTCGAACAAGTGGAAGAAAAAATAGAAAAAACATGAGTAACGTAAGTATCTTTACATACATTATCCTTCATCTT
>NW_017159882.1:0-235 GCF_001652005.2 Ceratina calcarata
ATACGAAGAGATATGTTTATATGATAAGGATAATTGTTTCAATGCACAACAGGGCTTAATGACATTAATTAAAAACGATGAAACGTTGTACGATAGTAATGACAACGAAACGAATATGTTGGTTGAAAATATTACAAATACACAGAATTATGAATGTGGGATGAGTATGACGACCTTTCGCCAGCATATACGATCTGAATGCCAGACCAAGAACACTGGTGAAAGGCCTAATCCG
>NW_017159883.1:0-235 GCF_001652005.2 Ceratina calcarata
CTCCCCTCCTCTAACCGGTCAGTCTGCTCTGCGTCCCGTTGCCGTGTTGACGTTAATTGTCCTATGTGCGTTGTATGCGATGGTCGAGTTTAACGTTCCATACCGTACATACATACCGGCGTTCGAGTTTTCTTTATTCTTGTTCTTGAGACGTTTATACGGTACGTTGCCGGATTAGACGCATTTATTACTTGGCGTAAGTGTTATAATTACTCTTTGTGCATTATAATTTCTC
>NW_017159884.1:0-235 GCF_001652005.2 Ceratina calcarata
CATGCATAAAAATCAGGGCCGTTTCAATTCAATGTGAATATAATATTCGTATGTGTAGAATTTTATAACACATTGTTTAATGCCATAGTTATTATCACATATGTCTTTGAAATACAATAACGTTTAAAAATGGTACACATTCTTCCAAAACCAGTGTAAAGCGGATTGGAAACAATTTATAATAAATACAATATTGCTTCAAACTTAGGAATATAAATATACCATGATCAGAATA
>NW_017159885.1:0-235 GCF_001652005.2 Ceratina calcarata
ATATATATATATATAAAAAAAGGATCGAATGAGTTCAGTAGAAAAGATTCTTGCAATAATAGAAAACGATAAATGCATCGTTGGTACTTGAAACACGCTTGATTCCTAAAAATAAGTTCAACGATCGTACTCCGTACGTCGGTGTTAGTGAACGATTATGATTACAATTAATCGATGGTAGATCGATGGCTGCTGGCGCAGCTTCATCGAGAATTGATTTACCTTAATTTTACGA
>NW_017159886.1:0-235 GCF_001652005.2 Ceratina calcarata
GAGATCCTACCGAACGATATTCTTGTTAAGATTTTAGCGAAATACTTCTGTTATTCCAATACTCTGGAAGAAAAAATTTGCTCTAATCTGTTGTTCCTCCTGGTCGGATTCGACGATACGCAATTTGATTACGTGAGTACACTCAGATGCGCTAACTACATTAACGATTTTCCGTTTATGCAGTTTTTAATTACTTACGTAAATCTTTATTTATCGTAGCAATTAATGCCTAAGT
>NW_017159887.1:0-3232 GCF_001652005.2 Ceratina calcarata
GTGGATTATGCAAGAATCATCAAGACACTTGCAGTTGCACGAGCGGTCTAATTCATCAAGGACGTGATTGTTGCTTTGTTGCATACAAAGTTGGTGTTGTTCTTCAAAATCTCGATTGTTGCTGTGGTATTCAACGAGGAACAACTTAGTCATCAGCAATCACTAGTTTGGAGGCGGATCATCATAATTCTTTTGGATCAAGGAGGCAATCTATACGGGTCTCCAAACTAACATCATCGAAGAGGATTTATTCAAGAATCTCGACCAGATCACGTGGGGCATCATCAACGCTGTGGCCTCAACTTATTCAAAAACGGAGCACTCCACGTGATAAATCATCGGTAGAATTGGCGAATCAACGAACCAAGGAATCTCTAGGAACTTCAGCAACAGCACGGCAACGTAGGCATCTATTGTCATCGCATCTGAACGTAAGCTCAATTTATTACCGATTCCTATCTAGTCCTTCATCTATTTACCTCATTAAACCATGTCGGCTGACGATCTCAAAAAACTAAAAAACAGGCGTTCGCTCCTTAAACGAAAGGTTACTACGTTTAGCACGTTTATAGAAACCGTGACTGCTAGCGATTATGACGATGTGCAATTTAGACTAAGTTCCGTAGAACCGTTATTAGATCAGTTTGATGAAGTTGCATTAGACATACAAGCTATTCAGGACACAACGGAGCATTCTGATTATCGCGATGAGTTTGAAAGCAAATATTATGAAGTCGTAAGAAGGGCGCGTAAATTTTTGAAGGATAACAACCCCTCAGACGGGATTAATAATCGCCCAGCTAGACACAACGGCAGCGAGCCAAACAATGTTAGGTTACCACGAATCGATTTGCCCACTTTCAACGGTAAATACGAGGCGTGGACGTGTTTTCATGACACATTCAAATCAATGGTTCATGACAAAACACAAATCGCGACTATCGAGAAATTTTATTATCTACGATCATGCTTAAAGGAAGAGGCCGCATTAGTCATCCAGTCTTTGGAAACCACCGAAAGCAATTATAACATAGCCTGGTCTCTCCTAATCGAACGTTACGATAACAAACGGGTTATCGTACACAATCATTTAAAAAATCTACTTGAATTACCAGCATCTACGAAGGAAAATCCTGTTTATTTGAGGCAGATGCTGGATAACATTAATACTCATACTCGTGCTTTAAAATCGTTGGGTCTCAAAGTTGATAGTTGGGATGCCATAATTATCTATTGCATGACTAGCAAGCTAGATAGAATCTCGCATCAGGAGTGGGAAAAGAGCAATACCGGAAAGGAACTTCCAGAATTAGACAGTTTCATTGAATTCTTGAAAACGCGATGTCAAATTCTCGAGGCCACGCAACCTCAGATGCAGCCGCATCAAGGCTCATCCAATGTCAAGGGTTCAAATGGGGCTGGCAAACGCAACCTCAACGTAACTACTCAACGAGACTTTTGTCATTTTTGTAAGGGGGAACACAAGCTTTACGCATGCGAGAAATTTGTGAAATTAGGGCAACAAGAGAAATATGAGTTCGTAAAGAAGGAAAGGCTTTGCTTCAACTGCTTGCGGAAGAATCACACAACCGAAAAATGTACATGTAGGTCGTGCAAAAAGTGTAACCGAAAACATCATACCATACTACATTTTGAACGGCAATCCTCTACCGAAAATAGCCCTAGCGTTGATCCCGTTAATAGCTTGCAAGTGAGTTGTCCTGCTCAAGTATTGCTAGCCACCGCGAAAATTCATTTTCATGACAAATACAACAATCAGCACACGGCACGTGTGTTATTAGATAGCGGTGCGCAGGCTCATTTCATTACCGAACGATTTGCAAAATTGCTAAAATTACCGCGTAATAGAGTCAACATTCCGGTTACTACGCTGAACCAATCGCAAACAAACGTGATTCACAGTATTGCTACTAAAATATCATCTAGATTAAACAATTACGAAAAGAAGGTCTCGCTTCTAGTAGTTCCTAATATAACCGAACCTTTGCCGTCGTATACTATTAACGTAAACGAGTTGCACATACCGCACAATTTGCCGCTTGCGGATCCCACCTTTTATCAGACTTCCGAAATCGACGCACTTATTGGAGCGGAAGTCTACTTTAAGATCGATTGTGCTGGTAGGATTCCCATCAATAATACTGATGCTGTCCTTTTAAAAACGAAATTCGGATGGGTAGTGGGTGGTGGTATTAACACGCAGGAGCGACCCGTTAGTGTCTCATATAATCATTCGATCAGCTCTGTTTCTCAAGACATTTCCAGATTTTGGGAACTACAAGAAATTCCCGAAACAAAATTTTTATCGCAGGAAGAAGAAGAAGTAGAGCAGCATTTCTTAGATAATTTCAGACGTGATCGCAATGGTAGATGCGTAGTTAAAATCCCGTTCAATAGCAAAATTCGTAAGCTTGAAAACAATTATCAACTAGCATTAAAGCAATTTCATAGTATTGAGCGCAAACTCGGCAAAAATCCCAAGCTCAAGGAACAATACTGCACGTTTATGCAGGAGTACGAGACCCTCGAGCACATGTCGCTTTCCAAGCATGAAGAACCAGAGAATTTCATACCTCACCACGCGATTTTTAAGGATGAGGCTATCAGAGTAGTGTTTAACGCTTCAGTAATGATGAATGGCCTGTCTTTCAATCAAGCCCAAAAAATCGGTCCAACAATTCAGGACGACATTTTTTCTATCCTAACCAGGGCGCGCTTGCACAAAATCTTATTAGTCGCTGACATCACGAAAATGTACAGNCGCGATTTTTACGTCGACGATTTAATGACGGGGGCGAACAGTTTAGAAGATGCTTTAGTGTTAAGAGATCAGATGAATAACTTATTAAAAACTGCTTGTCTCGAGCTGAGAAAATGGTCATCCAATGATAGTCGAGTAATAGACTCCTTGCCCTCGGAATTAACTAACGTTAAATTATTCGATGATCCGAGTGGTTCAATAAAAACTTTAGGCATAAGATGGAATCCCAGACAGGATCATTTATTCTATTCCGTTAAGCTGGACACTGAAATGAAAGAACGCGTAACAAAACGAACCATCCTATCTCGGATTGCGCAACTATTCGACCCCGTAGGTTTACTCGGTCCCATTATCGTGAAGGCCAAACTTATTGTGCAATCGATATGGAAGGAAAAATTAGATTGGGACGCATCGGTACCCCTTGAGATTCATAATCAGTGGCTATATTAC
>NW_017159888.1:0-235 GCF_001652005.2 Ceratina calcarata
ACATTTGCCCAAAAGCAGTCAAAATGACTTCCTTGGGCAATCTAGTGTTAAAATTGTTTTCTGTTCCGCGTTTGGAAGATCGACGTACACGAATATTCGTGAAGTTAGTTAAATTTAATCGATCATCTTTAGAATGAATTATAAAATATCCACCCCATAATTATTCTTTCGATGAAATCCCATTAACACTAGATTGCCCAAGGAAGTCATTTTGACTGCTTTTTAATTTCAATTA
>NW_017159889.1:0-235 GCF_001652005.2 Ceratina calcarata
TGCAACGGAACAATTGTCGCGTGCAGGTCGCTGACCTGCGTCAGCTGTTCCGAGTTGTTTGTGTCTTCAAGTGCCGAAGGTCGTCCCACTAATCCGCTGACAAACCTACAAGGAACAGGTACATCTGCCGACAGAGGGGTAAGTTCGATACCTATTCCTATGTTATTTTTAATAATTTTATACCCGTCTTTGTATAAATTTATTACACTTATTCAGTGAACGTAATTAACGATTC
>NW_017159890.1:0-235 GCF_001652005.2 Ceratina calcarata
CTCATGCGCCTTCGCTGACCATGTCTAGCATACCCCCATCAAGTGCTACCATGGTCGCGTCGTCCCCACTTTCCGGTCGAGGGAAAAATTGTACGGACCCTGATTCGAGGCAAAAACAGAGTTCCCAGCCGGCGATGCAAAAGAAATCGGTTTCGACAAACCATGGGACGACGCCGGAAATGTTGTGCAGGTCAGTGCTTCTAGCTACAGCATTTATTCGAATTTACAGCCAGAA
>NW_017159891.1:0-235 GCF_001652005.2 Ceratina calcarata
ATTTCTTCACATACACTAATTACTCTTCGTAATGTTATGATTTTTCTAACAGTGTACACAAATATTTTCTTATATCGTTCTTCAACTAATTCTTCTTTTATTTCTTCATTATTCTCTTCACTTTCTGTATCACTTTTTATTTCGTCGCCTCGTGTTCCCATAACCTCCCTTTGTATACTTTTTTATTTGTCCTTGTTCTCGTTATTAAGTCTCAAGATACGAGAATCTTAAATAA
>NW_017159892.1:0-235 GCF_001652005.2 Ceratina calcarata
CCTACCGAATATGGCTCAGATCAGCTTATGTCCAGGCGGGATAATAATCCAGCCATTTTTACCTTTAGGCGGCCAATGGTGCTGCCTGAGAGCTCGGAAGCGCCTTTACCAAGCAAAGCCGCCAAAGCTTCGTGAAAATAGCCCATAGTAATATCCCGCGCCGGTACAGCCCCGGCAGTAACTCTTCAACAGATTTAGCCCGCTTCAGGTAGGGAGGTAGCAAGGGGCTGTTAAA
>NW_017159893.1:0-235 GCF_001652005.2 Ceratina calcarata
CATATATACATTTAAAACAGTATTTGAATAAGAATCATATATATATTCATTTATTGTGCTTTCGTAACAAAGTCCTATTCCTTAGCCAAGAAGGCTAAAATTATAATAAATATATATATATCAATGTACTTTATCAATAATATATCTGCACATACAATTACTGTACATCTTCATACAGAAAAGTTTCTTAAAAAATGATAACTTTATATAAATACGTACAAGATGTAAAAAAAAG
>NW_017159894.1:0-235 GCF_001652005.2 Ceratina calcarata
CATTCTCAAACTATATGAGATCAAACCTTGAAATTTTAATACGACATTCTTAAGAGTATAAAGTTTCGAAAAATGCAAGATAAAAGATTTGATTTTATGAAAGTGTCACACAAGTATAACTCCTGAATCACGATTACATAAGTTTTTCTTTTATCTTTTGTCCTTTATTTTTAATGTATTTTTACTTCTATTGTATGTTACAATGGACTTTGTCCGTAAAAGTAAAGTATTATTA
>NW_017159895.1:0-235 GCF_001652005.2 Ceratina calcarata
AAAACGTTGTTATTTTGTTAAATATAAAATAAAATATGATTGATTAGAGTTTCACATTAAATATATTTTATTTTAATGATATGTAGGTAGGTCGGAGTAAATAAAGTAACAGTGTGTTTAAAAGAAAATCATTCATTCGTAGTTTTCTGATACAACTCCAAGAAAGTCGTGAAATCCCCTAAAAAATTAACCCTTTCATGAAACGGTAAAGAAATGAGCAAGTTTGAGATGTCTG
>NW_017159896.1:0-235 GCF_001652005.2 Ceratina calcarata
TGTTTTTTCTTTTCTTTTTGTATCAGTCGGAGGTGTACCGGGAATTGACTATCCCAAGGAGTTGGTAACCAAGATGCACGGCGCGCGCCGTGGCGATAATTTCCAGAGAAACCGTGGCAAAGACAGTGTGGTTCGAAGAACACGGACCTGCCTCGTATTTAATAGCGGTCACGTGGAACTTCATCTGTGACATGTTGATCGACCCTTTTCAGGGCCACCAAAATATAAAACGAAG
>NW_017159897.1:0-235 GCF_001652005.2 Ceratina calcarata
AAACAAGTATAACCACTACCATCGAATGGGCTCGAAGGAATGTACTACCTACACTAACTTTAAGAAGAAAATGTCTATTAACCCTAAGTCTTTGAAACCTTCTAATGTTGGGTTGGAGGCGCCCATTACGAATAATAACGGCGAATGAACCATCCGAAACCTTTGAAAATTATCCAAATGAATTTAAATCATGCCATCGCAGCCCAAGCTCTTTTAGAGTCCTTTATACACGACA
>NW_017159898.1:0-18802 GCF_001652005.2 Ceratina calcarata
TTAACAATGTCTATATTATATCAGTTTGAATTAAAATCTTGAAGTGTCACGATATGCAAAATCCACCGATATTACATTTTTCTGCATTTCCATATTTTAATAAATTATTGATGCATAGATATTGACAATTTAATTATGTTTTAAATTTGAAGAAAGAAATGGTCGACATGACTGTGCTCATATACGATTTACGGCTGAGGATGCGAATAATACTCACGAGTATTTTTTGCAAGGCATTGACAGATTGATTGGCCACCGGAATCCCATTAATTTCTCTGATCTCGTCACCCACGTGAAGGGTCGCTTGTCTGTGTATCATGCCGCCGTGCATAATTCGTGCCACCACGCATTTCCCATCCTCGTTCATTTTTAAAGTGATTCCCTGCGGACAGACAAGTTTACCTACTCACCGCATTTCTCTTGATATTTACTCTGTGTATTTTTCAAATCTACAATGTCCGCATTAATTAGAAGTGAAAATTGAAACGACTATAATAAAAATTGACCCTAATTAAACGTGTACTTAATTACTCAGAATTAGTGTCCGTGAATGCGTCTTGAATTAAATTGCAACACAAAGAGTGAATGTGATTCAACTTGTAATCCTGACATTAAAAGGGAGGCAACTTTTAATAGAAGCAGTGTAAAAGTTTCGAATTCTCATTTATTGAACGGTCGTAGAGTTTAATTGAGGAATCTGGTCCAATGCCTTACCATCGGCTCGTCGGTGTTCTTTTGGAACTGGACCAGCCTGACGCGCGTTACGTTTTCGAGGTCCAGGTCACCATTTTGGCCCTCGAGATCGTCGCCCCCGTTCAGATAAGGGAGGAGCGGCGGCGGCGTTACTCTGGTGGCTTCCTCGCCGTAGACCTCGTGTCCCGCTACGTCGTGAGCTTGCAAAAGCGCCTGGAACAGGAAAATCGGGCGCACGGAGAATTAAACACCGAACGGTACACACAGGTAGAGTACGTGTAATCAAAACAAACGAAATGAAATAGCGGATAGGCGCGGTACTATTTCGGGTATCATGGACGCAATATCGTCCACACCGTTTGAACACCCGACTGTACGTAAACATCGGGAACGCTTCTGTTTTTCGTTCCACGGAATTTCCGGATATTGCGATCATTTTTTTTCTACTCTCGCCACTCTTTTTTGCCACTCTGTTTGAGGCAGTGAACGCGTTCCGCTGGACGTGAATCGGAGGGAATATTTTTAGAAACAAAACATCAAATCGTTTAATACGCATATAATTCTTCTCAGACTTTTGATTAATCAACAATTTTCTAAATCGAATTCGTAACAACGGTGTTACTGTTAAAATTTAATCATCAGTTGCCTTCGCGTATGTGAAAAATCGAATAGTGTCATGTTGGAAATAACGAGCGACTGTTCGGGAAAAAATTTGCAACATGAAAACAATTTTGCCACGAAATACTAAAACACTGTGGGACAATCATTTTCGAGTATGAAACTTCGCGAATAGCCTGGAAATAGCACCGTTTTTTACAGCGAGTGAAACGTTTGCAAAAACTGGACGAAACCGTGCGAATCACGTTTACACGTCATGAAGTACGTATCGATTTAGAAAAAGTTTCGTTGACAGGCAATTTTGTTTTTATATTAGAAAAAAGACGTTTTACCAAATTAATTAAATCGCCATAATTACTCTTTCTAATTAAGAGTTAATGTGTCACTATTAGAAGTATTTACTGCCATGAAACGTCTCGTTGGACCGTAACTGTGCGTTCGTGACTCCGATATAATGGGTAGTTGCTCTATTACTTGAA
The DNA here is from genome assembly GCF_001652005.2 of Ceratina calcarata. Classification (NCBI taxonomy): domain Eukaryota; kingdom Metazoa; phylum Arthropoda; class Insecta; order Hymenoptera; family Apidae; genus Ceratina; species Ceratina calcarata. The sequence goes on from NW_017159898.1 coordinate 1,791, forward strand.
ACAAGCTATTCACCTTAGGATGCTCGAACTAGCAGTTCTCAATCACGATTTCCTCTGTCCCCAAGTTTCACCCATCGCTCGAACACGTTTCAAATCAAGGAGTTCCATAAGCTGTTCCCAATCCAATAAAGTAATTTAACTTGCATTTTGTCTGCGTTTATCGTTCTCATTGCACTAACCAATAAATTATTATATTTACAACGTCTCAACGAGTATAATAAAGCATTTACTCTATATTTACGTAATACGTTTTCTTACTTTTTTTTTTTAATATACTTCATTTCCATTTACAATAACTCATTGCAAATAGAAAGAATTGAATTAAAAGAGAGCATCAATTTGCGAAAATTGTTTCAGTTGATCAACCAATAACTGAATTTTTGTATATTCATAAAACCATTCCACTCATCACGTTTCTTTAATTTATTGCTAATGAAATTCGATGAACATTTTTCGCCTGTACACACGTCATATTTCACCGTCCATAATACAACGTTTTATTTACCAATGACATTTATTTAAATATTAAATCATGCAAATACGAAGCATTCACGTTTCATCTGACATACAGTCGAATCGCATTTATTTTAATGCTACGTTGAGCTTCAGCTTGTTGGGAGAAATTAATGTTGAAACGATCTGGATTTAGTTCAAGGTTCATTATACGTAAAATTGTTATAGACTATGTACAGTTAAGCTAGATTAGATGCTTCACCTACACCTCATATATAATAACCGATGCTTGTTACGAAGGTATTTAGCAACCATAGGTTTGCCAACTAAACGAGACTGCCTTAGAAAACAATTCGTGATTAATTAGAAAATTTTAATTCAGTACACCTTGCCTGAACGTTGTCAAACCTTATTTGAAGTAATTCAATTATAGCAAAAGATTCAAGTCATTTAATTGTTGAATGCACAATTCAATTGTACCATGTATTTAATATATTATAGTTCCAACAGATATAATTATAGAAACTTTTGACTGGTTTCAAGCGAGACTTGAGTAGTTACACTGATTATAAAAAATTTTTCAATTATGATTTTCCCAAGAGCAATTCATTAAACATAAGCCCAGTGAAGTAACACGTTGTACGTGACGACGACCGCGAGGGGTTAACAGTCTCGTTGAGGGACTCTCGAAAAGTAGCCGGACGAGCGGAGGAGAGTCCGGCGGAGGTTCCCCATCATCGATTTCCAACACCGCAGCATCGACACGTTCAACGAGCCTCCGAGCCCTTTTCAAGCCGCGTAATGAGAGGAGAGTCACGTCAGTCGGTTTCAAAAGCGGAAGAAGATGAAGAGAAAAAGAAAAACGGGCCAGAAGTGGAGAGACAGCTTGTCCTCTTACACGAGTCAGCGGTACGCGACGCACGATACGGCATGTCGCGTTGTGCGAAATGCTCTACGCTTCCAGACTATCGGAATAATTCGCTGGAAGTATGCCAGTACGTCTGAAGAGGTGACGCAGAAAATGCAACGCCCGGTGTGGAAAATCTTGTTAAACCGTGTTACGTAGCATGTCAAGCATCTACTCACGCGCTTTCCTAACTTCATTACATTCAAGTTTGTAATATATGTAATTCAAGATAAATGGCTAATTGAGTTAAAAATAAAGTAAATCGTCCAGCGTGGAGATAAGAAAAATCTTCTGCGCTCGAAATGAAGAAGAAAACTCCATTAAACAATTTTGAAATGGAGAAAGCTTCAGACCTCTATGGAATTTCAATTCGAATCCTGATGGAATTTTAATTCGAATCCTGAACATCAAATATTTATGTAAGAATGATTCATGAAATGATTGAAACAAAAAAATTAGATGAAGAAACATAAGGAAACACAAGTTACGCTCGAAATCGAACTAAAATCGCCACATGACTCGCATTGATAGCTATACGCCCCACGTTTCTATTTCCCGTGGGTCGTGCGTATCCGTCTAATCTATATGTAAATCCTGTTTGCCGGCTAGCAGGCGCGAACTGTTAGCGTTAGCGCAAAACTACGTGGATATCACAGCGATTTTAACTATAATTTTCAGATGCCACACTTCCAACTGTGAATTGCAGAAAATGTGCTTGAATGGAAGTTTAATGTTTATTAAAATATTCACAGTTACCATGAATGACTGAGTTTACGTTTTGAGCATGACATAATATAGTCTAAAAGAACGTTTTGAAAGAATTCTTTATACCCCATGAATGCATATTTCATTCTAGTTTCATTTGAAAATCATGATTACGTTCATTCATCGTTGAAATTAAAAACGATTATGATATTAAACGTTTCTTTATTAATAGACCAATCAGCCTACAGAAAAATATCATCGATATCATGCGCTGGGAAATCCGCGTAATCCTGCATGTATATCACACATTTGTCCCTTAGAAAAAGCAATCCGTGTTTTCAATGATTGTAATCAGAAACTGCATTCAATGGTTGTCAGTTTCAATAATGATTCAGGATTGATATTAACCGCGTTAATTGCGACGATCCCGACGGGTTATTCATTAATTAGCGCCCGTTCACCCGACGAGGGACATGACGTCTATTATATTTTTCTACCTTGAAAGCCGATTGCCAAATGGAGAGACAATGAACATCAGGTCCTATTCGAAAATGTTGAAAATAGCTGTTGGAAATTGAAACCCCTTGACGTAAATCCTGACGATCGAACATTGTCCGTTTCAAAAATGAATTTCGCTCGGTACGAGATGAAGATTAGAAATATGAAATAATAAAAGAATAAAACGATTATTAAAATGCATAAGTGCAGTGAGAGATGCTAATGTTAATTTCATAATTTAAGTAGATTCGTTTTGAAAATTCTAAGGAGACACGATATGTAATCCTTTCAATTATATCTGTGTAAACAAGGAATCAATAAGCTTTGTTGTGGTTTTCCAAGTGAACGTGAAATTTAAGTAGCATTAAAGCTATAAATTATCTTAATTCCGGTGAGCGTTAAAAGGTATTACGGCCGGCTGAACTGCAACCGTTTGTGGTCGCGTTTGCACGTCAATGAGCCAATTAGCGGCTTCGAGGGTAAAATAATATTGCTCCATGCAAATTTCGGCACGGATATGTATACGTACGCGCGGGCACACAGGCGCTACTGTGTTACGACGTTGTAACCAATAGCCGATACATCCTATCACCCGATCTGGTCAGCTAGCTCCTTGGATTAGTTTGTTTCTCTTCCCTATTATAATTCAAGCATAGTTGGTTAAAACATTTAACTAACTTGAACAACTGACCACTATGTATATAAAATCTAAGTACATATTTTCTGAAACATAACTTCCACTTGCATTTAACAGATATTAAAAAAAATTGTAATTTCCTGACAATTTATAATTCATTATTTACAATAAACGATTAATCAATGTTACGTGCAGTGTGTCTGAAAATTGAGTTAATATAATAACAGCCATTATAATTTTTATAATAAGTTATGCATTGAAATTGATATTGAATTGGACTTTTTTTAATATCGATTTAATAATTGATAAAAAGTATCATTATTTTATAATACACAATTCATAAGATTAATATTGACGTGACTACAAAAGAGTAGGGAATAAATTAAAACACAGGAAGAACAATTGGGAGAGCCTGTGAGATATTTAAATGATTCGGAAACTCGATAGGAGGTGGATGTAAAGCTTGGCTGAGTAATAAATATGCGAAAACGGGCAAAAAGCAGCAAGTTTCGTTCAAAGGAGCCAGACTGAATTGTGGAAAAGGAACGGGGTCTTTGTATGCCGGAAAAACCAATGTATGTACGTATATATATAAATGTACATACATACGTATAGAATAGCCGTCGAACATCTGGATCTGACATATATCTATACACCAGTGAAGTAGGATAATAAATTCCAGGTAGAAATAGTAACGGTCCTATAGAATGGCCAAAATTTTTCAATCCCACCGCAAGCTCTAAGTGAAAATCGATAAACCTGTTTCACAGTCTTAACGTTTTTCCGTCGAAAGAAAGATCTGATACAATTAACAAGTCCGTTCGCAATTAAATCGTTAAGTGTTTCTCAAGGAGATTTCCTTCTAACATTAAATCTGAGACTCCAAACCAACTCAACAGATCGTTCAATAATTCATTCAAACGTACGTTTAGAAAGAATTATTTTAAAAAGAAGAAAAACAAGAAGTGGTACTTCAGGTTTAATAAAATCGATTCAATAAACTATTTGAAAGTCAAGAATTGGCGAAGAGGAAGGTGCCAGAGAAAGAGAGTGAAAAATGCAATAGGGTACACGTCTTCGACATCCGGGTTTCGATAACTTTATCGAGCTGTTCATGGCACGGGAACCAAACGCGCAACTATACTGGTACCTTATATTTCACGTCAATGCACTCGCTTTAACGCGCGCCTTAGATAGGACGCGGCAACAATACGACCGAATGGCAATAGCGAATCCGGAAAATTAAAACTGTTAAACTACTTCGGAATGCGAGAAGCGGCGTCGTCGAGAAGTCTTCAGAGACAAAAATTTTACGAAGCTCGAACGATTTGAAAGTACCAAGTAGATAAAATCAAAGGTAGTTTCTACTTTCCTTTTTATAGAACATGTGAAATATAATGTTTTATGTAAACAATAATTAGACAGGATTACAATAATAAAATAATTTTAATATAAATACAATCTGAAATTAGATTTTTTCTTTTAATTCTTTAAATTAAAAGTGGCAGGTTAATTAACGTCGCGAATATTTGTGAATTCAATTTACTGCAATATCATCAGAGAATGTGACTCCGTAATACACTCGCGTTTCAAACATGAAAGGCTCATTCGTCGGTGAAGTCAGCAAATTAATATACGTGCAAATTATTGCCACGTGGTTGGTATTCATTTATTTCACGTTGACAACGTCGATAACACCGAGGAATTTCGGTTTTGTGCTCAATCCTAACTATTGAATCGATTAATTTACTACTCTCTGCTTTCTTTAATAGTGAACGATAAACAATTAGAATTTATTGTTTGAAAACATCACTTTTACATTCAGAAAATCGAGCGCCGAATATACATACTTTACCCTAACTTTCATCGCAGCGGATTGTTCCCCCTTTTCTTTAACTGGCACGAGGCACTCTCTATTTTCAAGCCGAACGAAACACTCGTTCATCGTTCAGTGTTCGGTCTTTGAAGTCGTCACGTAATTGCATTTTCTCGAAATTAATTTTTCCTTTCTCCACCGAATCGGAATACTCAACATAATTCAATGTAGTTCCAAGAGAAACGATGAATACGTAATTGTTGCTTTGTCAATGCGAACCTTGTCTTCGCTTGTAAACGATCTCGTAACAAGAAACAGACTCCTTTCCGTTTTCATCGACGGAGTGTTAATAATTCGTTGATAACTCGATATTGTCGCACACTATGCCTGTCATAATAATTTTCTATATTGATTTAACATAAAGAAATAAACAATTACTGAAATTGCAATACTAAGATGAATTAATGATTCAGAAATGGACATGATTGTATAAAGAAGATGACAATTGATTTCATTTTGCTAATTAGAAAAATCGGAAAAAGGGAAGAGGTAGAGTGAATATGTATAGACGGAACAGAAATTGAAGAGCTGACAGATATACGCGCGGCACCCACTTCGCCGTCAGTAATCATTGGCTTACTTAATGACGAACAATTAGAAACAAAGTTAGATTCGAAGAATGGATAGAGCAGGAAGCACCGGAGAAACAAAGCCGCGAAGAAACGAGCCGGACCGTAGCGCACGACTGTGAATGTGAATGCGTTCATTGTTTTCGATTTTCGCGACTCTCAGCTTGGCACGAAAACTGGTTTAGCAAATGAAAGGTCCGACGACGTAATGAATTCTTCCTCACATTTTCATTCCCGCGCTCTTTCGCAACCAAAAAAGAATGCCTTGACCATCTGCCTCGTATCATCCACGTATGGTTCGCGACGGTTCGCGACGAATTTTATTTCACTGTCGTTTCTCTGTGACTCACTGGTCCCAGGGTTTTATTTTATACTGTATATAAATCTATTGTAAATATTTTATCATGCGTACACATTTACCTGGCATTACATTTTTAAAGCCGTTCGTTAGTTATTAACAGAGACATTTTTTCCAATTCTATGCATACGAAAGTACATGAAGTATTACCAACAAAATGCATGTATCAGAGGATAAATAAAATTTCTCAGACTTTATTTTTCAAACTGATACTGTGAAAATTTCATTTCGCATTCTATTAACAGCATTAAATAATCCAGAAATCTTGGTCAACTGATAATTGGATATTCTGTAGGAGGAAAATAAATCGCAGAGTAAACGAGATCGCAAGGCAGCAGCTCGGATTCCACTCATTTTCGTAATTTGCACAACAGCGTGCGTTCTATAAATTTTTTGCGTCTTCTCTCTCACGATAAACTCGGTTTATTATCTCTCTTTTTTAATTGAGCACCCTTATTCATTCGTGATTCAATGTCTGCGAGTGCATAGCATCAACCTTGAACGCGACTCAGGACATTCTAAATTGACTATAATTTCGTGAAAGCTACAGTAGTAATTCAAAAATAAGACATTAAGTGCAAGAATAAATTTTATTTTTACTCTTCATTCTTGTTTACTTTTTTACATCAATAAATTTGCTTAGAATAATTTCATTTTCTGTTAAGTAATATTGTGATACTGATACACAATGAGTAAAACATATTGTTCATGAGAAAGGAATTTTTCACAGATACGATCTCCAATGGATTACCGAATTTATGTACCAAATATACTAATACATTATAAGGCTGAATTAAACGCATGTGCGTGTCATAAATCAGTAGCAGTGCGCAACATTCGCATTTTCGACCATCATATGATACAGTTTATGATTCAGCCGTAACATTTGACTTCCTGTGAATATTTTATCCATCAATTTGAAATCCCATATATTATGTATCGTCATAGCGCTATTAATCATAATTCACGTAACTCAAATTGTAAAATAATATTCAGAACGTTCTATTTTAGTTTATGAAAATAACTTTTGAGTAGAGAAAACAAATCTTAAAATCCCGGAGGTACGACCACTTATTGTCAAGTATGATTTACAGGCGCCATAAAATTTTATCACCCTTTTGTTTGAATAACAACTTGAAATAATTTTCCAGATTCAAACGGGAGAGTTTACGTCGAAAACCGTGTCAGATATTCCATGTATGACCTAAAAGGACGTAACCATAAATATCGCATTGTTAGCGTTCACCGATCAATCGAGCAATCAACGCCTAGTAAATTTCAATTAATTCCGCTGGAGCGATACCACCGCCTCCTCGTTTTATGCTCCAGTTTCACGGCTTTTCTACTATTACGTATCACTGGCATGCGTTCTCAAGTTGCACCGGGCTGCCGCGCATTTATGTTAATGTTATCCACTTAAGCATCGCGGCGCTGAAACCGTGCGGGGAACGCGTGTCCGAGTCGGCCGGATTATTTCTCGCTTATATCTTTAAAACCTCCGGAATGTACTTACGTATGGAAATCATAGCTCGCACGAGCGGCTGAAAGTCGACTACGAATCGCGAAATTTACCTACATATGTACACGTCGGGTTAATTTGCAGACCGAGAAGGGAAAGTGTTCTCCTACTTTAACACGTTGCCAAGCTGAGATCCATAATTTACTCGAAATTATTCATATTAAGTATCACTACTCGCCAGTCCAGTAAAGTAATTTAGGATGACGTTTCGCACGCGTGTGATGCGTGTCATAAAAGAGCAGGGAAAACACGGAACGTACTTTGACGATACTTAACATTACACTTGAAGAGCACTGAGCTTGTTATACCTAAGTAGCTGTCAGAGATTTACTCAGCACCTAGCAGAAGCCTGTTTCATACTCTTACCTGAAGCTTAAACTTCGTTTTTGCCCTGATGCACAAAGCATGGGTCGTTCTTGCACATCGCGCTACATAGAACGTTGTTAATGAGGAGAACTGATTCTACTGAGTATTTTAGTTGCTTGCGAAAACGTCCACTGTTATGATTTCGTTTGTATTTCAATCTCGTGATAAAATGAAAATAAGAATAAAAATACAGGAGGAGTATCTGAAATGTAGAATATCTATAAATGATTGATGTCGATATCTTTCGCTACGTTAACTCGGTTTCGTGCAGACCCGCCAGGCGCATAAACATTGCTGCTCAGGCTTTAATAATAAGAACCACGCTCCAAAAACTCGAGCCTCTGTAGCTTTCTATCATGCCGCAATTGTGTTTCATTATGTGCATCTTCGTTGTAGCGAGGAGGCCTCTGTTAGTCGAAATTGGCATCCAGATCTGGAGCAGATCTCATGATAAATACGCACTAAACTCCTCTGACATAACGCGAGACGTTCAATCTTGACGTTCGTAAAGTTACGAAAATTATTTAAAAGAACTACGTGGAATAAGTTAGAAATGTTTGATACAATTTTCTTGCATGTAAAAATTAATCTTGCGCACGATTTTATAGTTCGTTCGCGTGAGGAATTATAAGTAAGTGTAGTACATCCTGCATGAGAAAGTAGCCCGGAATGAAAAGTTTCGCGTCAAGCGGTTCGGGATAAAAAGTTAAAGGATCGCGTTGAATGCAAATGAATTGAAAAGATCTAATTAATATAACCGAGTGAATTCACGCAGATTCGGTACGGCATCACTTTTGACACTGTTAGATGGTTCAGAAAACGTGATACATGCTTATCGAAATACGTATGTGCGGATACGGACTAGATGAGATAAGTGGATTTGCTTTAAACTTAAATTTTTGTTCAGGAAGATGCAGGCGAAGTTTAATGCATTCGTGTCAAGTGGATGATTTAATATGTTCAGGCGAGTGGACGAAGAGAGACCGAGTCGTTTAATTAGGTCGTTTTAACCGTAACTTCATGAATATTTGAAACTTGTGAAACGTTTTTTAAAAATTAGACGGTTGATGTAGAAAGAAGCTGGGGATAGTAATCCGGCTTGGAATTAAGCCACGTTTCCATTCCTTTTTATTAAGTTGCGAATACAATTTTTTTTATCGAACTATATGTATATTGAAATTTTCAACAGGCATTTAAATGTTATGTCAATTGAAACATTAAGAATATATGATATATTTTGCAATTATAGAATTATAAAACCGTAAATAATAATTCTCCTTATATAATGTAATTCAGATTTCGTAGAATGTAATCAACTTAAAACTAGTAAACTTAAATTCTGAAACTCTCTACAAATGATGCAGTGCGGTAAATGAAACACGCGGGAAATCCGTTTCGCTTCACCTATTAAGCAGTGATTTAGAAAACCGACAACGCGGTGAAATAAACAAATCGAGTAAATAGTGAAGTTGAACAAATTGCACAGAAATTGAGGAAAACAGGATGGAAAAAACGATAGAGGACAGGTTTTGATTATTTTAACTCTGTACGAAGAATAAATCTACGGAATTGATCATTGATTACTCATAAGTAGAAAATATGTTTTTTCCTCGATCGATAATTTCCAAACAAATAGTTAATTTGAATCTAACGTTGGCAAATATTAAATATTAAATAAAGAGCAATGGGACGTGAGTTTTTTGTATTTGACTGGACAGTAAGATGTAAGAAAATGTTTCAGAATAAAAGAATTGTTACATCGAACACGAAATAGTTTGTACTACTTCAAAAGACATCCGTAAATCGAAGTGTTTTGTATCTGAGAATTGAATGCAAGCTTTTTAACAAGGGTACTTCTTTATCGGAGCATGATTCAAAAGCTTTTAGATCGGCAAGGGTATTAAAGTTAACGAGGAAGGATCAACAACTTTTTACGTCCTTTAATACATCATGAACAAACGAAATAAATTGCGTTTGGCGTATAAAACTAACTTAGTGCTACACGAGATTTCATATAAAATTCTCATAATGTAAAAATATTCTTGTTACGCAAATATGTTATTATTCTAAAATAGTACAACCTACTGTGATTTTTTAATTTATGCTCAAATACCACAAAGTGAGATTAAGAGTTAAATACCTTTGAACAGATGCTATGAAATTATGAAGTCTATATGACAAGCATTAATTAAATGCTTTTCATTTAGTACATTTCAAATTATAATACGATTCACGGTAATACCGGTTTTAATTTTCCAATATGACAGAATTAAGAATTCACGACTGATTCATTAACATATGATACGAAAGTCGTTGTAAAGAAAATAAATTCAGATGGACAATAATAAAACTCACGTAACACAGCATTGTCGTCCACGGATTGAAGGCTGACGAAAATAAAGGTGAGAACGGGCGTCGTGCGTTTCACATGGATTGACAGTTGACGCGTTAATAAGACGAACTCGTCACTGGAACCTCGAGGTTTCGTTTCGATATCAGTCAATTTATCGGGCAGATTCGAACGTCACACGCGCGCGTCGGGAAGAGAGTGAAGCGCGGCAGCGTAGCGTTCTACACGCGTACGTGAAGACGGTTGCCCGAACACTGACTCTGCGCGCTCCGCTTCGCTCGACGCTCCGGCGTGAGGTGAGTTCGACTTTCCGCCGATACCCCTGTGCCTGCGTTACTCCACGGTTCAACCTTTTACCCCCATACCCGATCGCCGACCGCCACCGACACAACGACCACCGCGCGGTGGTGAATCCGAGCGAAAGACCCTACTATTAAATTACATATGCTGACTACGACGCAGTCATTGCATTTTGTCTAATCAGTGAAAACCAAACGCGATTTATACGATCCAGTTTATATACTTCAAGCGTGTCAAAAAAATGTTGTTCTCTTTAATGGTTTTATTAACGAAATAGGTCAGCGCGATAACTCTTCATTCCAGATGTATACACAGAAATTCAGACGTCGTTTTTATTCAGCATCAGAGAAAAATTTTTGTTCGCACTTCATTCGCCTTTCCATAGTTCATGATAAGAATTTTAATAAATTCCTGCAAGTCTAATTAGATACGAAATTGGATCGACGAACTCGTTAAGAAATTGGTTACATTCCAAAATGATTGGCGGAGTTGGTTTCAGGCTTCTCAAACTTGGGCAGAGCTTGTAAAATGAGCATCGATGAACGTATGCGGCGGAAAACCGAGAACACTTTGAAACTGGCGGTGTTGTTACCTTATCGGTCGCGATATTCTCCGGAACTTTTGATTGTTCGCGGATTAAATTCCCGACGGCCGAAGACTGTATTTGTAGATGAATGATGTGCACATGGATATTTAGTCGATCGTAGCTGGCATGTTGGAGTTAGTGTAGTTAAAGGTGTGTGGCTCAACTTTGTTGGACATTGTTCCCGTTCGCTAATTGACTCGGCCATATTCGATAAATATTGTAAATTATCTTTAAATGTCGCCCGGACTTCATGTATACAAATCATTTACGATAATTGGTTTCAAATGTTAAAGTGAAACAAACCATTGAAACTGTTAATGAAGCGCAGTAATTTAGAAATCCATGTTACGTATATGTGTACATAATATACGCATACAGATATTCTATTTGACGACTGCTGTAACAGGCAAGGAATTCCACTGCCAATTTCACCCTGTAATGTCGGCAAACTGTACGTGTACATTAGAATATTAATTAAACGAAATATTATAGTACTCTATTTGATATAGTTGGTCTAACAGGTTGAAATTCACTGTATAAAATAAGCCACAGATATTCATTAGGATGTTTCGTAGATTTCCGAGAGATAAGGTAAAATATTGTGATTAATTAAGTCAACTTTAGTACCCATTGTATAAATTATACATAATGGCTGTATTAAAGGAATAAAACTAAAGCGAATACACGATTCTTTTCATCGCCTCCTCGTAAAACTCTTAGTACGCCCGTGCCGTTTCAAAGTTCATCGAGTTTATTCAACTTCCTTGGGGCTTGCAATCTCAGGCGAAGCATTGTAAATCGCCGGTAGTCGGCACTTAGCAAACACACTTGAGTCTTAAACACGTGACCTAAACAATCTTTTCCGAGATGGAACAGTTGCTATTGTACGTTAATAAAACATACTTTAAGAACCGCTTTGACTTACGACAAGCCAGCCAGCTAGCAACGTTGCGACTTGCCACAGGCGCTACCAGTTAAAATTCTTGAAAGAGAACAAATGCACACATCGTACATTAAATTACAAATAGTCAAAAATAAGTATACGTAATATAAATCGAAAAATTGTAATAGACTCAATACAAGTTTTAGCGAAAATTGAAATTCTACACGTATTTATAATCCATTTCGTGGGGGCCGCGAGTGCAGCGTGCACTTGGTTATCAGAAGTTCACGGCCTGGAACGAAGTAACGCGACAAAAAGCGGCGTGCAACAAATCGATTTGCACTCAACGGTTATTTTCGCGAAGGTTTCCCTCGGTTTAGATGGGACTGAAAGGAAAATTGTTCGGATTAAACAGACCGGCGTGCAGTCTCAAAAATCAGGCATGTCAGGCGAATAAATTGTCCCGGCGGTGGTGATGGTTCGTTTAAAAAGGAGAATAGAACGGATTTCTAGTTAAACAATAGAAATATTCAAGCATTGTATAATAAATGTTTTTACAGCATATTTGAAAACGTCTCATTTTTATAGCAAGTGACGCAACTGCGGACATTATTTTTTTTATTTGATCAGTTATTCAGTTATCTTGCAAAAATATAAAAATAAGAGACTATACGCAAATCCAGTAAAAACGGTTAGAATTTTAGTAAACCCTTTTTGTATTTTTTCAGCTATACCTTCGCTGTTTTGATTACATAATCCTCCGACATCGTTGAAAAAACACTGTGTACGATAATCAATTTATAAGAACAGAAAAATACAACTTTCCTGGATCGTTATTAAAGTTCGTGAAAGTTTATTCTGAAACAAGGAACTTTTTACTTTTAATCTATTTACAGCTCGCAAGAGTCTGAATTCTGAATATTAATAACCGTCTTCCTGCTTCCATTAATATCTGGAAAATAGCGAACGGCAAACGACAACTCATAATTTACTACGAAAATTATGGTATCAGTTATTCTCGTGACGAATCTGGAACTTCGCAACATTCAGTTACATACTAAAGAGAATTATTAAACGGAATATTAATACATATTAAAGGGAATTATTAATTATTGAAGGGAAACTTTCGAACGAAGTTTTCGCATCGCAATTATTAAGCAGACAGATTTAATAATTCTCTCCCAACATTTTTTTCCTATAATTTTCATTGTATTTACGAGATCCTCGAGAGCTGGTGACGGCTTAAAAGTTCCTTAATGCAGGGCGATTCGTGAGCAAAAAATATGACACGGCGAACCACGAGGAACAAACAACGGAGAAGCAATTCATTACAGAACTGCGTCCTAACAAATATTTAAAAGACTGTGTTAAGCTTTATGCATTCACTATTTCTTGCAAAATGAATTACTTTTCGTCAGAGAAGTAGTCCCCTTACATTTTATAGTAATTAAAATTTTACAATTATTCATTAATTACCAAGTGAAATCGACTTTACATTTTTCAGAAATTTACTACATTTCGTAACGTACTAAACCATATCATTCCATCAAGAGTTTCATGTATTCTAAGGACGTAGAATATACGTCTTGCGAAATATTGGGTTATTCAAAGCAACATTGTGCAACCATATAATAGCAGACAAGGCCTGAGGCAAAATTGAATTTATGTGTCAGTTGATAGACTAGTCAAAGCCAGTCCTTTTTATCAAATTTCAGCTCTCTAACTCTATCAGGTATAAACATTATTTATAACTCATTCACTTCTGAAGTATGAATGATTATAAAAAAAATACTATTGTAAATGTTCTAACAAATAAAGTAAAATATTTATAATGTCACATTGTTACTTATCAGATATTTATCTCTTATTTGCATACAAAATTTAATATCTTTATTATAATCACTTATAGTATAAATAGTTGGTAGCTATTAATTACATTGTTGTATGCATAATTGTAACTACAACTCTGGAAGCAATTATTATACTCCTCAACCAGAAAACGATGCTAATTGCAAGTCCTTTCACCGCGGAACTTACAAGGTTGTAATCTCTTAAAGCGTTTTAAGAGCCCGTTAAGTGAAGAGCAACGAATTTCCATCAGAGCTTGCCGAAGCACTTTTCAAGTCCAATACTCCACTTTTCCCTAGCACTGCAGTACACATAAGAAAGCAGATTGAAGCGTCATAGACATACAGTCATATACATACAATTTCAGATGAGGCTGCGAAAGGTGGACGCGTTAATATTGTCCCTGATCACTTCCTTGACCGGTAAAACTTTTCACTATACCGAGAGGCAACTTCGCTTCTTCCTACAACTTGAAATAGTGCCCTGGGAAGCTGCGAAGTTGTGGCATGAATTCCACGTGTCACGAAATATCCTCGGTTGAAGGATTGCACAATGCGCGTACGAATATTTAAAGCGAGAGAAGAAATGAAAGAACGGTTTTCGCCAGTGACTACGAACTATTCGTTTGTTCTGGTCGTTCATTAAATCTCGAGCCCGAAGCATTACATGAAATAAATACCGTAATCTCTCATTTGAATAATCAGCACTGAGGGAGACAAAAGAATTTATTTTACAGCGGGATTAAACTCGGCCAATTTTTAAATCCCTTCATAAATTTCCTCACGGGTAAAATTTTTCGCAATTGACACAACGATACGACTTTAAGTAGTTTTTCCCTTCGTCCACGGCGGTACAGTGAAATAGTAATGGTAATTCAAGTTTCGTGCGGTCACGGAATTTGTTAGCCTGTGTCCTTTATTTGTGTACGTTCCTCCGTATCATGCGAACTCGTACATTTCGAGTTCCTTCCTTTCCCTTGCATCGCATCTCTTTTACGAGACTGTGCACCACCGCCGACTAGTGAATATGTACATACCTATTTAAAAGTTTTAGGACATAAATGTTCCTACCAAAAAATCTTATAAATCAATAATCATCGCGGTCTATTCCAATTTAAAGATCATAATAAATAATTTAATATAATAAATCATGTAGAGTAAAAAAATAAACTGTGAGTTATTTTCGACTTAAGTTAAACATCGATGGATATTTTTTTAATAGTTTACGAATTCCATTAATTTGCATATATTTTTACAATATCTTATGTGGCTTAGAATTTATGAACGAGGGTGTACACACGTTCACTGAGTCAGAGAACCTTCCTTCGTGCGAGCATGTGCGTGCATTCACGCTAACCGACCAGGAGTCAAATGTTTCTAGCGAACCCTACACGGGGCACTGACTTTTATGCTTGTCCCTTGGCCAATTTACGGCGTTCCGACATTGCACGCACACGATTTCTCCCGCTGATATATACGCTACGTTATGCATTAGCAGTGAACGCTGTGATTTGTTGTTATTCCTCAATTTCATTTTTCTAACATTCACAAATAAGATATTAAAAATATTAGTAGAAATAAAATCACGTCTTTGTACATAGATAGACAGATCTTCTATTATATTATTAATTAAGAATGAATAGTATTGTTAATTAACTCCTGAAATTTTTCATCTTCACGCATTTCCTTTTTTTGATCGGAGTCGGGGTAACGTTTAAAATTTTGCAGCAATGCGTTATTTGGAGACTCGATAGCGCGCGAAAAACGGGACTCAGGGAAATTTCACCGTGCGTTTCACGTTTTAGAGAACTCTTCCACTCACTCAATGTGTATGCAAAGGTTAATCGACCGTGAATCGAATATGTTTCGTTAAAGAGGACCTCGTCACATGTTGACAGTTGAACGTACATCGACGGCTGACTGTGTACAGATTTTTCCACTTCCATCTGACCGAGTTTTCAATTCTACTGTTACCTTTGTTCTTCTTAATACTGATATCAGGTATTCATTATTGTACGTAACGTTACGTTTTTTCATGTGTTTGATATTCTATTCTATTTTTATATTGTATATATTGCAATATTATATGTCTGTTTTATTATTTATGAAAATAATTTATAATTCTATATCCGGTGTTTCTTGTATATTTTAAATAATGAAACATTACGAATTCCTTTCTTAATGTACTTATAATTGATATTGTTATAATGTGCAGTATTAATAACTATAAAAGTTCAAGAATATTCCTCGAGTATGATTCTGTTCATATTCATAGTGACTCGGGGGAATGCAAACGGTGGAAACAAACGAGCGAAAGTCAGGGTTAAGCTTCCAGGCATTGTGCAAAGCGTTACAAAGTTACGCAGGTAATTGCCGAAGGGACTCGAGTCCTCGGAAACCGAGGCGAATGAAAGCGCAACACTAAACGTTATTCCGCTGAAAATGTGAAACCAGCCACTTGCGAGCTATAGTTCGGAATCATTTGAAAGTTTTTAATTTACGCATGTATGTCGCTCGCGAATAAAATGCATGTAGTTTTGAAATTAATTTCGTGGAGTTATAAATAAAATTGGTTGTTGCGCACGACTGCTGAACAAAATATACCGCTTACTTTCATTTCATAAACTTTTGTAATTGCGATTGAGATGTTGTAATAAATTGAATAAAATAAAATAGATTAGAAAAATGTATTATTGGAAACTGAAAACGCAAGAAGATTAATTATAACGTTAAAGTTTAAACTGTGTATGGCAAGCTAATGGGCTAGGCCACGCAAATTAATTTATCTCGTTAACCTGAACATATCAAGTTAGTTACGGAACGGACCGAACTCGTTACCGAAAATGGTAGCTTCTAATTTTCGTCCAATTTTATTTCGTGAAAAGATCCAGATTTCTTAGCCTAAAGCGTGGTTTATATATTTCACGAACTCGAGGACTCGTTAGAATTTCCTCTTGAAATTCGCGATGTCTAACATAGTAAAGTAGAAAAATATATCCTGCGCGTGTTGTGAATACACGTGCGTTATAAATTTAGTCGAACGTGCAAAAAGAAATTAATCTTTCGGTTTTACTTCGGATGTCTGCTTTCAAACAGTTCTCTTAAATAATATTCCTTGTATCTCTCACATGTTGTAACCCATAATAGAATAGTACAAA
>NW_017159898.1:19217-22198 GCF_001652005.2 Ceratina calcarata
AGTTTTCAGAGTCCAATTTTTCAGCGAAGTACAAGAATCTAGATTAGAATTTCTGTATCTCAAATTGTACATAGATCTATCAATAATTTCTGATTAATAAATAAATGGAAACACATCTAGGCATTGTCTTTGGCAATTGGTTTTTTAATTAGGACACACTATATAGAGTATGTTCATTTCGGTGCATAGATCGCTGTAAAAATAGTCAGATGAAAACACCTCCGCATTCCCTGTCCTCTTCATTTGTTTCGTCAGCCATTTGCATTTAAAATTAATGGTTGACGTTCTTGCGTATGTATGCATCCGGATTGAAGGGTATAACGCGAAGTTCAGCTCGCTTTAAAATTCAATTCTAACTTGAAATTAAATACGCGGACTTTTTCTTCCATTTCTGTTCCTTTTTAAACTGTCCGTGCGTACATGCTTGGGGACTGCAGTTTTATTGATGCATTAGGTTCCTTTTAGTTGAACTCGCGAAAACTTTAATAATTTATGCATATTCTTCTACATTTTTATAATACGTGACCATGCTCAAATATTCTGTTCAGTATGTTACATAAATATCAAACACTTTAGAATGTTTAAAAAAATCATCTATTTCACGAATCACTATGACTCGTACCATAAATAAGATTTTCTACTTTAAAAACGGCGTCACATTACATAGCACGCTACGGTAGAAGGAAAAATGTTCTCCATATACGTGAATTGCAATACCTGAGGACATAGCTAACGGGAAGGTTGGAAAATTGAAGCATTTCGTGGAAACGTGAACTTGAACGAAAAGATGGATAGTACACGGCGCGCTACGAAGGAGCTTCCGTTCGAATTTATCTCGTGACTGAAAATTTTAAATAAAATACGGAATGGATTCCACTTTCAAGCTTTTTATGAGCACCTATTACGCTCGAGAACATCCCGTTCAATATTTAGCGGAACGTCACCGACACGCTTTTGCGCCAGATTCACCGGAACTGCATTGACAACACTGAATTCCACGTTATATCAATTCAGCTGATTGTCAGTGAATTAATAGTTAACTACGAACCGAACGCGTAATACAATTGAAGTATTAAGCCGGTCGAATTAATAATTAATAATTAATGGTGAGTACTGTTCAGTGGGGACGAAACATAATTACGTAATAGGCAGGCGAGAATATTGTACAATAGAAATTTGACTATTATTTAATGAGAACTCAATGATATTCCGTCATGAAAGAGAATTGCTTTACCAATTTTTTCTACCAAGATCTACCACGAAAGTACTAATTGTTTCAGGAAATTGCTTTACCTACATTAAAAAATACAAGAAATCTTACTGATTGACATAATCAATCATTCTTTTTAGGAAATCAATAATGTATCACATGAAAGTCGAGTGCTCTTGTTTTTTTTTTTTCATTATTCGTGAGTCGGTTAACTGTAACGATTGAGCACTGTCAATATCAGGGTTCGTATATCGGCGCACGAGTTTGGTCGGTAAAGGTACACCCCAGATAGCAGGAAGGTAATCGCGGTTTTCATCCCCTTCTGAGGGGTGGCTCGTGCGAAGCTTCCTCGGTTCGCCAACTGATGGCGTAGAAAACTCCTACAGATGGTTCCTACAGTCTCTTTACCAACGAGGCATCGTTTGGAGTTGTGCGCCGTTCTTCAAAGATAATTATAACACATTAATTCTTGAAATAATCATTTTCAAATCTCTAAACATTTTCCTGTCATTTTTACGTCGGTCATTTTTAACAAGCAGTAGATATTCTCACTTTGTACAGTGAAATTAATTTACTGTGTAAAATAATTGACAATAATTCGATAAGCATAACTCGTAATTGATGATTATAATTTTATTCTAATTAAAATAAGTAAAGGGGCTATTTCACTACTTTGCAGACATTAATGTAGTTACGTAACTCTGAAATCGAGCAATTTTCCAATAATATTCGACGAAGTTGTCGACGAAGTAAACTTTTTCTTTCAGCATGCATAGTTGTGAAATATTAGCATGATGATAGTTGAATTTCGATCGATAATGAATTTAGCTCGATCCCACGTCGATTTTGGTGTTCCTATTTTAAGGATACTCGTTTGGCGAAATTGCAAGATGTGCAGGTACGAAAAGACACGGAACTCGCGTTTTATAATGCGGCGCTCATTTCCGTCGCAGGGAAAACGAGGTTGACGACGCGACGCACAATTCCTTCGGACTAGACCGTATTCCACCTCGTCAACGGGAGGAAATTCACTTAACTTTGTTCGTTACACGAGATCCTGAGTACGAATTAAAACGTCAGCGGCTCGTTAGCTGCTCGAAATAAAAATAGTCACCCCATAAAACGGAAACGTGAGCCAGGAACGAAAAAAAGTCATTGCCAACAAATAATAAAATTATTTCTAGAGACTCAGTGAGGATTAAACGTATGTGTATAATTGAAGCATTGAAAAGTCATAATTAAAATAATAATTAAAAGTCATTATTATTATATCATTAGGATATTATTATATCATCATTATCATATTTATACACAAATTATGGAAATGCGTATACAATTTCGTTTCCATAGTTTAGAATTACATTATTTATATCTGTTTTAGATGCTTATCATGTTACCAATTAATATATGCCGTAAAGTCCATTACATGGAACTTTAAGCAAATTCCTGGTATTTGGGATAATTTGTTTTCGCGGAACCAGAGCTGTTGTGTGACACAGTTTCAATCTGCATTTTCGATTAATTTGAGCAACCAAGTATTAATAAATCGTTATTAATATTTATGTAGGTGCTACGTATTTCAGTTTATCCGGATAACAATGAGCTTCGTAATATTTCTCATTATTTTAGGACAATTGTAAATATCAGACAAAACGTAATTGAGACTATTCTAAATTATTTCATATTTTAAAAATCTCTTATCGATTAGTATATGACGAATGTTTAAAAGTATGAATAACGATACGATTGATTATGTTAAGAAGAATAATGC
>NW_017159898.1:22284-96302 GCF_001652005.2 Ceratina calcarata
ATTCATTGTCAGAGCAATTGTGGAGTTTCATATAAACACTCTTATAGTTCGAAAGCAAACTTCTGTTTAAGTTACAAATATTTGCCGATGATTTCTGTTTAAAAATACCTACGATCTTTTCATTTCTTATTGCAGCTCATTTTTTTATTATTTGCCAGATTATTTATTTAACTGAAAGAGAAATTGATTTACACACTATTTCTATATATAATGTCTCAACGAGTTTATAGACTTTCAACGTCGGATAACTTGAAATGAAAAATTCTCATCAAGAGGTGACGAAAGAGTATTAAATACATAGTTTAACAAAAACTTGTTAGAGAAGTTCAACTAAGCCGGTTAGTATAACGTTCGGCGAGGGTAAAAATTGAGGAAACGATAAAAAAGAAAGAGCTCGCAACTGTTACGAAATTTCGCGATACATACACTGTGACCTAATTCGTTGGTCTCACATCAGTGTGTCACCATAGTGCGGAATAGCGCATTGGCAAGCGAAACCTTGACACAACCCTGAACGTGTGAAGTATTCTCTCGAATTTAGACACACGCGGAAACTCGTCAGAGACGTAAAATACACATTCATCAAGGAGATGTGTTCGTGTACACACCTACAGTGTGTGCACGCTTTGTAACGTTAATCAGTGACAGAAACAGCGAAAAACTTTTAATTCTTTCAAGTCTATGCTGTTAATTTATTTGGTTTATTTTAATGGTTCTACTTTTAAAATAGACGATTGGAATTTCAAGTAATATATGATGATAATATTGTATATAAAATGATAACGTAATAAATTTTTTTGTAAAACAGTTATTATTCAGTCGTCCTGTATTATTTAAAACAAGGGAGGGTTAATACCTAACTGTAGTCTGTAATTAAAGAAATTAGAGGAGGGCAAAGGTCGACGTGGATGTCTTCTGGGTGCATGCGTCGGTGCACGTAATTTAAGGCTCTTCATTTTCGTAAAATCTCGTGCCTTCGGCTATGTGTATCTCCTCTCCCCCTTAAATAAAATTGTGTCCGTGAGGTTAAGTGCCGTGTCAGCGACTCGTGACATTTCCTACCCTTCTCGAGACTCGTTAACCCACGCCCAAGAAACGCCGGAAACTAATTACATACAACGAAGTTTTATTATTACAAGCCACGGGCCAGCGCCGAACCAAGTAACCGGACAAGAAAAACTATTCTGTTGAAGTGACCTTCGCACCGAATTGGACTGCCTTGAGAAGTACTGTCACGAAGGTAAATCCAAGAGCGTTCTTACAAATTTCATATTTTCATTCTTCTTCATTCAAGTATTAAACTCTAATTTCAACGACTCGCGTTTCTATCAAAGTATAAAATTTGCTTCAAGTTTTCAACGCAGTATACAGAAATTCATCTTTCGTTATACTCTTTGGAAATAATCATTCGATGGAACGAATACATCCACCGCAAGATTCTGTTTGAACTAATTAAATTAAGTCTCCCGTCTGAGTGCGCGCGCGCACCCCCACATCTCTTTGGTATTTAAATTAAGTTCTGGTTACGACGTCCCCGAGCGGTGTTAAGTTCTTTCCCTCCCAAAAAAGTGGACGCGGAATTTCGCGGAATTGCCTATACAGTGACTACTCCCAGAAGATGAGGACTCTATTTTATCACAGTTCATGTTCCTCCGAGGCGCTGAAGAGGATTAGAACCGACGTAGAAGATTGAATCCATGAATTAACAATTCATATACAAGGTGTCCCTAATAAATTTGCAACAATTGCTTGATGATTGAACAAATGATTAATAATTAAAATTCTATAATACAATAGCGCGAGGGTTTCAAATCAATCCCGAATAAGCCGAAAGTCATGCAGGATGGATTAAATGATCGCCGCTGGACGTCCGTAATTAATCATACAATTTTCATTACGGATTTTAGGGTACGATGTAATTGTGCGGAAACGATAAACGAGCGTATTCGGATTGGCACAAGTGCGCGGAACAGTTAGGTTCGGCAAGGAATATCTGTCATGTCGTTAGCCACGGATTCGCCGAAAGTAGGCTCATGATACTACGTACCAGTACGTTCATATACATAAATTAACTCACAATTAAAGCGTGTGTATGAAACATAAAGAAAATTTTATGACTGTTTTTAAATTACAATTAATTAATGGGAATTTTAAAAGAAATCCTGACTAATTTAAATGCACTATAATGTTTATCCCTTACTCTTTAATATTACTATCAGAATAACGATTTGAAGTAGAAAAAAAAGCAATTTGTCTGGGATGCGTACGACCACGTGCAGATGATTTTATTTTTATCGTTTCAATATCTCTCCGTTATAGCTCGGAAATAAAATTTTAACCTTAATCGTTATCGGGTCATCGACGCGACGGGAGCAATTCGAAGTAGATGAGTCACACTTTTTATGGCCAACAGGCCTGCAAAGATGAAAATTGCAGTTACAATAAAACGTTAACTGCACAGGTGTTATAATTAATAATATCGAACGTTTAATAATTGCAAAAGAAACTTTTTTTTATCTGAAATACATAATTATCTACGTGACATCTAATTTCATTTGATTTGAGATTATATTTGAAGTGCCCTCCATTCTAAAAAATAAATGCTTCAAATGCAGATGTACAGGTTTCTTTCATTCAGTGATTTATGTTTCATATTCATAACAGCAGAAATGATAAAATTCGTTGTTCACGTTGTTGACTCAGTTTCTGCTCTTTATTTATACGTATACGCAAGACGGCCGAAAGATTGGATACTGCGATAATATATAACTTTTTCGTGGCCCAGTTAGCGGTACAAAGCTAGACGAAAGGAAAACGCGATTCTTACGGTTTCTGCTGGCCCTGTCAAAGTCTGTCGAAAGAACTTTTTACGCCGGTGCGCAGACAACTTTAAGAGCCACTGTCCCCGATCTAGAAGATAAAAGAATCCGAATGTTTTAACCCTCGTACATCTCTGAAAGTTTTCTCATTAGCATTAAAAGAAACGTTAATTCTCTTATAAGTTCTGAATAAAATGGACGTCTCCGTTGTCCGAATCGATTCCATAGTAATTTTGTTCCTGTAAATTCAGTTTACCTTACCAGAAAAAATTACTTCTCGGTCGCAATATTAAACCAATTTAATTGAAATATTTATTGACGTTTAAAGCCCAGATACCGCAGCGGCGTTCTTCCAATTAAAAAGAAATATTCTATAATATTATGTAATTAACGCTCAGGCTTCTCTCCAGGTTTCACGGTGAGAGAACAAGAAACCGAGAGAAGAAAGTTAAGGAAGCACTGGTAATGCGCCGTTAAACGTGTCCTTGGAGCGTTCGCGTTCGCGTCGGCATGGCAGCAATGATAAAGTGAGAAGCGGCCAACATAAAATATTTAATTGGTCCTTTCGAAGTTGCAGGACCGAAACGGACTGCCGCATGCCCGAGTCAATTCGTAGGCTCTTTGATACCCCGGGCGCGATGAAATAGGTCAGCTAACGCTGGTCTTGCCGGCCGGACCGGCTAACAAAGGCAAAACTTCTATACGTACACCGAACCGATGTGATTTCTGTCGTTCCGCTGCGCGACCTGTTCTCTGTAAACGTCCACGAATGCATTCTCGTTAACCAATTCTGACTCGCTCGAACCTTCGTTTTCGTAAGCGTTCTTTCTCCCTTTTCCTACCATTGAACGTATCGAGCAATCGAATATTCACTTCGGTAACCAACGAGTCCTTTCGCTCGGTACCGAATGCTCAGAGACGATGATTAAAGAGCTACTTTCGTTCATGTGCTAAGTGCACAGTACATACGGTGCGTCATTACGGATATTGGATTCACGGGCTATCAGAATCTGAAAATTACGGTGTTATGATACCTGCAACGTCCGGCATCGGCTGATGTAAACGTGCATGATTACTGTATAAAAGGGATTGAACGTCTGATCGAACAAATGTGCTCGATTGTCCTCGATACATTCCCGGGATTTGTAACGTGGGAATTAATCAAAACTTAATGCGATTATACAAATGTCAGCACCAGCTACTGTCGTTTTATCAGTGTCTGTGAGAATAAAATCAATAAAGCAAACGCATGCTCGAGTACGTAACACATTCACTGTGTCAAATAGGAAATTGATCAATTTTTGTTATAGTCGAAAACTTACAAATACATAAATAGAATTCAACGTAATCATGTACATGCAGTACACGCAAATTTTTATTGTTACAATCTTGGAGGAGTGGATATTTCAGATCGACGATCACCTGTTTTTAGATCATCTGAATGATCGATAAATCTTCGAGGAGCGGATGTACAAATTAGGGCATCGACCTTTTTAGGTCAGTAGAGGGTTGACTACATAAAACAGACAATCGCTCTCCTGGATCATTCCATCGCAGATCGCTGACCTGATCATATCAGCTGCTCAAGTCTCTGCCCTGTTTCTTCCTACTTCTTTGGGGCTCGTTTCAATCTATCACCCCCTCTTCGATCACTCGCTTTTAGATTAGAAGAGTAGCTATACACCAGACGCTATCTTCGATCCTCGATACGATCATATTAGCTGTTCGATCACTCTTGATTCTCTTTTATTTTGTACAAGTAAAGGACAGGTTCTCGTTTTAATTCATTCGACTTGTCCTTTGGCCTGATTTTTTACGGTTTGCACTCGTACGTGCTCTATGGTTAGGCGATTTTAGAGGGGAAATAGATATTATCCACTATTCGGGTCTCGTTTGTACTTTCACGTAATGAGACCTGGTTTGGCATCATTTTCAAAGTCCAATCTAAGGAAACTACGAAGAACTACGATATAGAACTTCTGATTTCATCAATGCTAAAAACCGTAACAAATAAATAATAAAATATTTGGTAACGTGAAGTAGTCGTCTCGATAATAGACGAATATAAAACCATGAATGGAGGTAAAGCTAGAAGATTATTTGTCACATTGTTTCAAAAGAGACGTCCTTCGATGGCATCGATTTTGGATGAACCTTGGTACTGTTTAACTCTTCCTACGTTTCGTCTTTTTCAAGGTTTCATGTACGAATACGACTGCAAGTTGAAAGGCAGTAACTCGAGTTAAAGAAAGTTCAGCATCAAATGTATTCTTTATATTTTTCTATTAATCGTTCTTATGCATTTTGTACTTTTTATATCAATGCCAGTAATTTTGCCACGGAGGACAGATAATGGAGTATCTTATCAGAGGACTTATACAACGTTTAATTCCGACCATCTAACGCTCAGCAAACAATGTCCTTGCCAAAGCTATTTACGGTGCCGAGATTGCATCTTGGCGAGCATTTTCCTCAAAATCGCGTCGCGGATCGCATTTGCAATTCACTTAGCGCGACGACGCCGACAGATTGATAATTGATGACGCGAAATTCGCGGGGCCGAAGGCCGGGAGGGGAAATGGAGCGGGTAGACCGAGCGAGATAATTGAAGAACACCGAAAACTTCTTGGGTAGAGGCGAAGATATAAAATTTAGCTCGTAAGATTAATCCGTTAAAAGCACCGTGAACGAGCTCTGATCTCGACCACTTGCGGCGAGGGCCAGAGTTCGGCTTTGTGCCAGAAAATGCATAGAGAAGCGTTAGTTGTTCCCGAAAACTTGGATGCGGGTTTACCCTCTCCCCCCGACTCGTTTCTTCTCGCGATCCTCTTTCTCTTCCACATTTCCTCTTTGACCTCTACCCTCGATTCCGGTTCAACAACGAATCTGTTCTCAACTTTTCGGGTTTCGTATTTCACGATCTGCGATGCTGGCGGTTCCACAGAATAGATGCCACTCCCCCCAAATCAGACCAAATACGTGTGAACCTAATAAGATTTTAGCTCACAGCTCTGATTTACAGTTCAAAGTCCAGAACTAAATTAATTACAATTACAAGTCTTCCCCGAGTAAATTAACATTGTTTCATTAGTCAAATCCTTCGTTGTGAATCATCGCATGAGAATTCATTGCCTAACCAATCGCCACGGTAGTTAGTGCATTTAATAAATTATTCAATCGACACCAAGTTGGAAGTGCATTCGAACCTGAATTCAGAAGCAGTAGAAGCTCAATCTCGAATTCGTTAAAGATGAAAATTTATAGCTTTACCACCTGGAAAATTGATTCCTCGTTTCTCCGAGACGTCCGGATGCGAATTATTCAACTTCTTATTGACACTGATAAGCCATTATGCTAATTACTGTCGTTAAGCAGATCGTTAAGCGATTTGTACGCTGAGTGCAGTGCTGCCTAAAGGTGTTGGGTAATTACAATCGAACGGAATGTAATTACTGCTTCTTTAGTACAAAGCGATGTGCAATTGTAACGAGGCTACTTTATTCGTTCATTATGAGCACTCATTTAATGGAAATTACTATTTAATTTATTAAGATTTTCAATATTTTTCAAAATAAATTCTACACGTTCTATTCTTTTAATAATATTAATTTGGTATATCAGCACAACGCGTTCTACTGAAACTTCACGGAACGTCATTTCGCGAGTATTGAGTGTTTAGAAGACAAATACTAGAAGGAACGACACAAAGCAACCGATAACTGAACTTCAACCGGAGGGGAAGTCTTTCGGGTAATATTAGAAACCGAGAACTGCGGGCATGTGTAACTGGGTTCGGTGCCCCGGCTGATAAAGCGTGGATGTTATGAGACAAGTTTCAAGAGTGAAATTACTGACGAAGAGTTCCAACTCGACGATATTGCCCCGATCATGAATCACTGCTAACGACATTTACCACCGAATCTGGTATCATGGGATTTGCGAGAAGCGATGTTCAAAATTGCATTCCCATATTGACGAATCATTAGACAGAATTTAGACAGAATAGTTTAAAGATTGAATACCTTAAAAAATATGTGTGTATTTTGTATCCATGAAACGAATAGAATATTTTTCGTTTATTCAATCTGTATTACATATATACCTTTCGATTGACCAATTTGAAATTTATTAATTACAACGCGAAGAAGTAGTTATATTTTCCCAAATGCTTTTCAGTTTGCATAACGGAGAATTGAATTGCTGTTTAAGATTTCGGCTCGCGGACGATGTCTGAGTATGAAATGATCTTGACCCAGTGCTCGAGTTTCAGCGTCGATACCCACTCTTCCCGCACTATTTGAACTTTGCAAAGCGGATTTAAGTTACAGCACAATAGTTTGCACTTTTCAAACAAATTTGAAATTTGTAATACTGTAATAAATACATTACAATACATTCATTCATATCGTAGATTTCTTATTGGACAGACATGGAAAATAGTAAATCTGAAAATTATAATAAATGAAAACTGGCAATAAAATGGAATTATTTTTCTTTGTTGCCGATGTCATCTTCAATTATTATATTACTTAATCTTTTCTATTATAAATGAACGTAAAGAATATTTCATACGAAATTCACGTGAGTGTAAATAAAGCATAATGACATCCGGTGTGACTTGGTATTGAGGCTGCTTGATGATCACAACGTACCGTAGCCTCGAGCAATCGACTTACAAAGACATGCTACGCGCAAAAATTCGTTGCCAGGTTTATTAAACGCAAATAAGGGCATAAAGTGTGACCTACTTCTTAAGCAAGCCTTAGACTCGACCAAATAACGTCGCCATTTAAAATCACTGACTCGATGACTATTTGAATACTTGCATCCAATCTTCGATAGTCGACTTACATATTTACCCAGGCTTACCATCCGTAAACTTGTATAAAAAAATTCAATTAAAATCCTTTATATTATACCTGCTTCTCTAATTAATGCCTCAATTTAGGTCTAAAGGCGACAAGTGTTTTTGAGGAAATAAATGAACCTGGGAATTTACGTTTCTACTAATTTTAGGAATTTTCTTAACTTTGATAATTTTTACTTGTGTTTATATTTAAACTTAAAAAATAATATTTCTCCTGACTTACAGCAGTATAAATTGTGTAAGACGTAAAGACTCCAGAAATGAAAATTTCCAGCAATCATAGGAATTTCTCAGTTCAACGCTTCGAAACATTCAACGTAACGTATTTCTCCTTCGAACATTGGAATTTTATATTCTGCCATAAAAATTTAACGTCCAAGAATAAGAGAACGAAGTTCAGAGGAAATTTTAACATGATCACCGGACAAACGTTATTTTACGTCTGCTATTTCAGTCTGAATGAAACAAGTTCATGAATTTACTAGATCCTAAATAAACATAATAAAGTGACCAACCACATTATCCATTTCCTATTGACACAGGCGATGGAATTTGGAAAATCAATCGTTATGATCGTAGTGTATAGTAATAAATCATTGATAAATGATTACAATTTGAAATGACAATTTTCAGTTAAATGTGCAAATTGATTGAATTTATGAATCACTTTAGAATCATTGCATTATACATTACGAATTGAATGTCAATCGTCAAACTGTTGACTCCAAATTAATAATATCTAATTAGTTAATAAAAATGGATAATTATTGTGTCATGTCTGTACCGACATTTAAATAATATAGAAAACATTTTTTTTTACTGATAAAGCCATTCGTATAAACGGCGGACAAGGAAGGAGGCTAGTACCATTCTTGAAATGAACATGATAAAAACTGTGCAGTTATCAGAGAGCTTGGTGCTTGGCAACGCATTCCAAGGACCGTCGAATCGATTTCGTACACCGAGGCGCTCTTAAGAGCCGGCTAACTTCGTTTTATATCGATCGGTACCGGGGACTCTGAAATGTTTTCGATAAGAGAGCCGAGCGAACAGAGAAGAACTCTCCGCACGGTTACACGAGGCTCAATGAAAATTCTATTGATAAGAGAAACATTCGCTGAGAGAGAAACGTGCTGCCCTTTCGCCCTTCCTTCTTATGTCCCACTGAATCGATCAGATATGAAAGTCGCATTCCTAACCCAGCTTCTTTCGGGTTTTTTCATCCGGCTTATCATACGCACTATCTCAATCTTCTAGAATCACGATATGCACTTACATTTAGATAAGTGCTCGAAAAGATTGTAAAAGTTACATGGGAACGCGATGGTATAAAACCACACTAAACTTTAAAATGTAACCGAGCTCGTCTCTCACTGGTCTGGATTTCTAAGAACGTGATCAGATTATTGCAAAAGATCTAGGATCATTGTATATCAGAGGAAATATCTCTCAGGCATAAGAAAAATAAAGCAAGGGTCTTTTATTCTCGGTACCTCGGTTATAAGCACCGTCGCGTGCAGGATAATTTTAGTTCCCGTCACTTCATTCATGTGCACACAGACTATATTTTTTTCAGTATCCGCGCTGCTAGTCAATGTTAAGGGCGTTCCATTGACGTTTTACGTCACTAACGTTTTACAGTGGAAGGATCGTAACATGCGAGGGCGCGCAAGCAACATGAATAATAAGTCTTCATGTTTTCTTGCGAGTTAAAAATACACGTTGTTCGTATTTATAAGAAATTTATGAACGAAATAGGGATCTATGTATATGATAAATATAAGTACATATAAAAAGAATATTGTGAAAGTAAAATGACTTGTAATACATATTTACTTCAAAGAAACTTCGACCTGTTTGAAATTCATAGAATTCCTATTTATTTTGTAAAGAATATTGTATACCTCAAGTGAATGGATTAAAAGTTAATTATGAGTCAGTGTGTAACTTTTTAGTAACTAGAAAATGGTGTATGGCATAAAAATGATATTTCGAAAGTAATGTACCAAAGTTGAAAATAATGTTTGAAGACAGGCTGCCCTTTAAAGGTACCCGATAATGAAGGTGCAAGAAAATGAAGAGGATAATAACCACTAACGGTGCAGATACAAAGGGTGTACAAAAAATAAGACAAAGCACAATGAATATTACGAGACGTGCATTCTTGACAAAGGACGAATCACTTGTATTATATGTATTATGTCTTACAGAAGGGCGACAATAAAGTGCAGGTGCCTTACAATGAACTATTTAGGAAGAATCATTTTATATGCAAAAACAAGGATTTTATGTAAAGGCTATCTGACTAGTTAAAATGTCATTTTTAATGTCATATCCTACTTTCATAGAAAACGTTTCGTATTAACTTGAGACACACTCCATTTCCTAAAAGACGTACACAATCGTAATTGTAAAAAAAGTCGAGATCGCAATAAAGTATTGTCAAAGATAAATGGAGGAAAAACGAGTAGTAGTTTCCTACAACTTGAAATTAGTCGACAAAAACTATGAAGAGCTCCTTCGTGCAAAACTTGGTCGTTCGCTTTTTCCTGGAACATATTTCCCGGTTACCTGAAAATATTCTCCGTCGTCAGCCGGGCAAAACTTAGAAAATCTGCTCAGCAGGAGGGATACTTGTTTGGCAAACATGCTAGAACAATTCTTGAAATAAAATTCGATGTTATCTCGGGAGATCGTGGATTTTGTTCGAAGCGTTATTACATTTTAATTAAGAACTCAAATGCATCCGATGCGAATTAAAGATCTGAATGTGTCATTCAACAATATTTCTTTTTTGTTATTAAACCAGTTTTTTCATCAATTCATCATTTATCGCTTTGATCAGGTCATCGTGTAATGGAAATTTTGGCAAATTGAGGAGGAAATGCGAAATGTATTCAGGATTTCATTCGTTCATACAAACGGAAGCTCGTCGGGAAAATATAAAGAGATAAAGCAACATAAATAAATGGTTAACTTCCGTAAACGTATTTCCCTCATTCTAGTTTTCTTAAAAAGCAAAGGGCATTGCATTATTTATGAGATGACTTGGGGCTGGAAAAATGTATTCTCATTTGATAAAACAGGGCAAGAATTTTGCAAGTTTTAGTCGGCATAAAATTTGCAGAAACATGAATAAAACAAATAAATAAATGAACAATGATAAAATCAATGTATACATTTCTCTATAATAGAACGTTTAAATCTGCGTCACGATGAAGTGCAACACGATCAGTGTTGCACTTATTCAAGGCATTTGTATTGATCGATCCCACCAGATTTATTCTGTCTAGTCAAAGAAAGATTCGAAGCGATGTGAAATTAAAGCGATAGACGAATCGATAAATGCGTTGCCGTCCCGGCTGACACAGCGTGTGTATGTCGCTTGTCACATGCTGACGATAAACCTGGAATCGGGATGCAAAAAGAATAAAAAGAGCGATAGAGGGGGACGAAGGGAAGGAGGGATGACGCAGGTTCGCTCTGAATTGTGACCGTTGACTTTTCGTCAGCCACCGCAACTCTGTGATTGTCAGGCTGCAACAGTGAACGTAGTAGAATTCACGGACGGGTTAGGCTCAGGTCAGGTCGAACTACTGAATTGAATTTAACTTTTATCGAGGAAACTGCTGCGTGTTATGTAGTTATACCGAATACATATTCCTCGCGGCATTGAAGATTTTCCCACCCGTCGACTTTCCGCCGCCGCCGCCGCTGCGGATCGACGTTTCGACGTTTCCGCAACGTCGGGAATCCCCTTCCGCCTTATTGGCGCGTTTCTCTGTCCGATGATCTGCCGAGCAATTGCCGATCGTTATCCCGGACAAGCTTACTTTGCACACAAGCGCGGCGGCGGCTGTGTATTGCGGATGTGTTCCGAAGTTTTTTGCGATCGCCCGGATAAAAGGAAAAAGGAGGCAACAAGATCCCGGGGATATCGATGGACGGAGCTCGCATTATATTCTGGCTAAGTAGGCTGTGAGAAATGGCCAGGATTGTTGCAGGAATTTGTAGGAACACTGGCTGAGATAAAACTATATTAAGGCCTGCTGATTCAGCAGCTGGCGAAATTATGTGCCGTTGCTTAGCTTATTTTCAATGACAAATGTGCATGAGCGAAGGCTGAGACATAAGTTATGAGAATAATTGTCATATTAATTATTATTCTATTTGTAATTTGTTATAACTGATTTAATTTACACTAGCGAGATTTATGTAAACTATTTACAAAAAATAAATATTCGCATCTGCATAGAAATATTTATGCAATGCATGCAAATAAACGAAAACGCGTTCGATTTAACGACCACGATAAAGTTACGGGTTATATTTATTACAGGATATTTGTTATAAATTTATTTTACATCGTTGTAAATAAAAAGAAACTCGGGATGAAAAATTGTAACAAAAATGACGTTAGAATTGTTTAGTAATTACGGAGTTACATGGTTCGCATTTTTGCAGGAGCATCGTCGGTTTATAAAATGAAAAAAGTTAAGAGCAAAACTATCTTCCTCCGAACTAAACTAATTCCTAAATTCGTGAACTTCGCCTACGATCGATGCTACAGCTCTAACGTGGGGACTTAAATCGCTTTGAGAATAAAACTTCTTACTTAAAATTCGTCACGTAACTAACATACTTCGGTTTTAACATATATATTCAAAGAAAAGTTAGTCGCCAAAATTAGTTTGTTGTTGAATTTTCATTATAATGTTAGTGATAAAATTAGACTGCTGTCTGTTTAATAAATAAACTACGATTTGAAAATAATTCAGAAGTCTGATTCATGAATGAAGTTTGGTTTTCGAAATTTAGGCAGGCCATCGTTGATTGATACGAACGGGCAATTAAGCAGACTGCTTGATACAACATGACGATAAAAAATAAAATTCACATACCTGTTCGCAGGCTATCACATTTGGAAATTGAAATAATTTGACATTTTTCCTATTCGTACTTGATCTCTTAATTGGAATACCAGTTGGTACTCTAAATTTCTGATATAGTAACTTTATTACGAACTTCCCATTCGAAACTAAAGCTTTTCACAAAAATGTTTCAAACCACACAGAATTGTTATAAGCGATAAACTTTTTAGAAATTTTCTTTTATAAACTGGTTATAACGACAATGAAATATTTCTTTTCAATAACTTTAATATTTTCTACAAAAAGAGTCGATCATACATCAATTTTTATTGATTGAAACCAATACAGTTATCAATATAAAGTGGAGGTAAAAAAACAGGGACGCGACAAAGCATTAGTCTTATTTTTTTTGGAATATTTCACGATTTTTCACCTCAGTTTTAATTGCCAATCTCGCGATTTACGCGATGGAAATGGGAGGCAAGAACAATTTCAATCGCGAACGATCCATTTTATCTCCAAACAGAACGGCATAGTAGTTTGGATAGCCCGGTTGACATTATTCTCGAGAAGAATGATGAACGTGTACTCGATCACCTGCGTTGAAAGCATCAATATACGAATCCCCGCAGAGTATTAATTCCGACTGAAAGACAAGAGCCGAATTGCTTCGATAAACCAGTATAGACACTGTAAGCTGTTTAGCATTACGAAATTTACAATACGTCCAAGCCGATTTAAAGCCAGCAATAAATACAATTACCAGTCAGAATTATTTTCGTGTAATGCTTGCTATACTAACTCGTTTCAAATAAATCTTCATATTTGTTCATTTGTCTGTACGTAGTTTTAATTAAAAATATCAAAGTTAAGTCAGTTTAGCATTAATTCCGTATACCTGAACTGCTGAATTTAATAGCAAACACTTTATCGAATTTATACTAAAAAAAACTTCTTACTTAAAATTCGTCACGTAACTAACATACTTCGGTTTTAACATATATATTCAAAGAAAAGTTAGTCGCCAAAATTAGTTTGTTGTTGAATTTTCATTATAATGTTAGTGATAAAATTAGACTGCTGTCTGTTTAATAAATAAACTACGATTTGAAAATAATTCAGAAGTCTGATTCATGAATGAAGTTTGGTTTTCGAAATTTAGGCAGGCCATCGTTGATTGATACGAACGGGCAATTAAGCAGACTGCTTGATACAACATGACGATAAAAAATAAAATTCACATACCTGTTCGCAGGCTATCACATTTGGAAATTGAAATAATTTGACATTTTTCCTATTCGTACTTGATCTCTTAATTGGAATACCAGTTGGTACTCTAAATTTCTGATATAGTAACTTTATTACGAACTTCCCATTCGAAACTAAAGCTTTTCACAAAAATGTTTCAAACCACACAGAATTGTTATAAGCGATAAACTTTTTAGAAATTTTCTTTTATAAACTGGTTATAACGACAATGAAATATTTCTTTTCAATAACTTTAATATTTTCTACAAAAAGAGTCGATCATACATCAATTTTTATTGATTGAAACCAATACAGTTATCAATATAAAGTGGAGGTAAAAAAACAGGGACGCGACAAAGCATTAGTCTTATTTTTTTTGGAATATTTCACGATTTTTCACCTCAGTTTTAATTGCCAATCTCGCGATTTACGCGATGGAAATGGGAGGCAAGAACAATTTCAATCGCGAACGATCCATTTTATCTCCAAACAGAACGGCATAGTAGTTTGGATAGCCCGGTTGACATTATTCTCGAGAAGAATGATGAACGTGTACTCGATCACCTGCGTTGAAAGCATCAATATACGAATCCCCGCAGAGTATTAATTCCGACTGAAAGACAAGAGCCGAATTGCTTCGATAAACCAGTATAGACACTGTAAGCTGTTTAGCATTACGAAATTTACAATACGTCCAAGCCGATTTAAAGCCAGCAATAAATACAATTACCAGTCAGAATTATTTTCGTGTAATGCTTGCTATACTAACTCGTTTCAAATAAATCTTCATATTTGTTCATTTGTCTGTACGTAGTTTTAATTAAAAATATCAAAGTTAAGTCAGTTTAGCATTAATTCCGTATACCTGAACTGCTGAATTTAATAGCAAACACTTTATCGAATTTATACTAAAAATAACAATGTTTAATTAAAATCGTATTTCGATATAAATCTAAAATCTTGAACGGAGCAGGTTTCTTTTAGGAAAAACGTCACTATGTCAAAAGCTTGCAAGATTGTAATGTTTTTAACAGAAGCGTGCGAGTGGAGTTTTGTAACTTTTAATGTACACTTCTAACCAAACTTCGAACAAGAGGAATACTTCTTCGCGCATTATACGCGATGCATCCGAGAAAAGTTTTTAAAATGCAGGGACATCGGAAAGCAGCGCGATCATTTATTTCCGGCGTGTAACAAATACTTTCCATGTTCTCCATAAAGTTCCTTGCAGGAACGTTGAAGTGTGCGTTTAAGATTTACTACAAAATAGATACATGCAATATGTGAACCGAGTATTCGCATAATATTAAGATTCATTTAATGTTCGTATATTTGCGTTAACTGATAGTCAAACATTATTTTGGATTTCTGGCGCCAATTTTAAGTACATGTATATATGAAATCGGTTCAATAAAAGACCTCAATCTTTCGAATTACACGGGAAAATTGATTTTCAGTCTACCTACACATATGTGCATCCATTTTGGGACGCAATGCAGGAAAATTGAGAGGGAAAAATCTTCCGAACATGCAATACGATGAAACTCAATGCGTTCGTTTCATTCACAAAATTGATAAACACGAGCAAATAAAGTACATACTATCATTCGAATAAAAAAAAAAATTGTTCTCTGCTTGCGAAACATCGATTTTTCAATATTCAGAGAAAATCGAGTCAGCTCGTTACGTCTATATTTCATTGCCAATTCAATGAATTGAAGCATTTACGGATATTAACTGTTACCCTTGATTCGTTTGATTCGTCGAACCGTGCGAATATCGATTAAGCTCGACGGGACAAGATTCTCGCACGGATTACGATAAATTAGTGAATCAGCGCGGTATAACGTTTTGTATGAAAATCCTTACTCCGAACATTTAGTGTAATATATTAAAGGAAGAAATTCTTCTCAAATTTACTCAAAAAGTTATAATAATCAATGAAAAGAAGATCACGCATAATTTTAAATAATCAACTTTATGCTTACATTAAAAGTCTCAGAAGCAGAATCAATTTTTTGAACGAACCAAAGAATGTCACGGTAAGCTAAACATACTGTTTCATATGGATGATCATCGATGAACAATAAAAAAAGGCAAACGGGCTGGGAAACGTTGGTTTCGACAGAAATCGAGAGAAACAATACAACGCGCGGAATCGTGCACACCTGATCGTTCACTCCCGGCTGAAATGGAGCAACTGATGCGTGATTATAACATAACTGCCGGTGCTGTACGCCGTGAAGCGCAGGAACAACTAGTCGTCATAGCCGTAGCGATTTCTGCGCTAGCACGACTCGGTGCGCACGGCCGTGGGATATTTTCGACCGGAATGGATCACCGGGACCGGATTTGGGTCGGCCATTAATCCGATTAAAATCAGCGCGACTGGCTTCCTTTTTCGGTTTCCGGTCGCGTAAATCAGCTTAACGTGGGTTATTACGAACGTCTAGACCGGCGCGGCGCGGCGTGCTCTCAACTAAACTGAATCGGCTGAATGAATCGATTATTGCCTCGCTAAACAATCATTACTGGAACGCCGTGACCTGCGACAAAGACTCGGCGGACTCCTTTGTTTCTAATCTCCTGTAGTTCTTTTTAAAGCGGGGCCGGGTAAGCGCGACCGGTTGATTGAATTTTAGATTGGGCCGTATTGAGCCCGCGCGCGCAATCATTTGCTATCGACCGCCGCATCCACGTGCTGTATTATTGATTGCTGTAATTTCAGCCGTTCGCGTCGTGAATACTTCGAGGATTGGTCGTATCAGGGAAAATGAAGTGATCGTATCAATTCCGGAGCATAGATAATCACGCACTTAATAAACTGTACGATAAATAAATCCCTACATTTATATTTTTTCAATCAAATAAATTAATTAAAATTTGTTAGGTTTCCAATTTCACTTGCTGAATCTGAAATCTGAATTTCTTACTGAACTGCCAGTTGCTTATGATTAATCATTTCTTTCAAACTTAAATTAACGTGACGAGTGACGAGACTCCATTGCCGTCTATTATGAATTCAACGAAAGTTCACAAAGAAGTTGGACGATAATGGAGAACCGTTCATACGATATACAGCGGAGGATAAACGAAACGGGAACGTTTCTCGAATAAAACTGCTGAAAGATAGAATCGTTTCCGCGAAGAGACTTAATCTCCTCTTCCCGGAAATACGAGGAGGAGCAAGGTCCATGCATAGCAAAACTTGAAATTAAAGACGATAGGAGGCAATAAACTTTGCCGATCCGAGGATATTTACGGGTCTTGGAAAAGTATGGTTCGGCAGAAAATTTGCTTACTTGTCCACAAGCCAATAATTTCGTGCACATCTTCGATAGGGAATTCATTTGCTCTTTCTTTTATACTTCTCATAGATTCTGATATGATAACATAATTTTTTTCTCATTAAGAGTTGCCATTTATCTGTATGAAATATTGCCTCGTTTCGCTTATTCGGTTTTTATATAGAAGTCGAATACAGTGACATTAAACGATCTTGACGAGAAATTAATGAATGCAGTTTAAAATGGAATTATCGCATCAGAAATAGAGTATTAAAGTAAAATATCGAGCCCAGCGTGACGTGTTTTGCAGAGGAGGTAACAAACTAACGATCATCGATCATGCGAATGATTGATTAAGTGTAAGAAGGAAAGTGAAAGGTCGCCTGGAGAAGGGCGGACTTAATTATCGGTTGATCAAGTAGGCTACATTAAGTCGAGGCTCTCGGGATAGTACGCAGCGATTAAGCCTTCTTCACGATGTTTACACCTTCGGTAACCTTCGCGTCGTGTCACGTGGAGACGCGGGTCGAGCGTGTGCGATATCGTACATACAATCACCTACCCGCTAACTACTCGACGAAGAAATTAGGGATAATGCTGGTGTCAGCTTCTGGCGTCACCCTGAAATTGCTTCCCATCTGTTCGGGGGAGCCTTGATTGATAATCTTCGTGTAAAATGCATTAGGTCACGCGACGCCTCTTTGACTTCATCTGGTCACATCTACCCCGATCGATTTTTCTAACATTCCCTGGGCATAGCTGCTCATAACGACGTCATATTACCGACTACAAAATTCACGGTGTGAAGATTAATCAAACATCCTTTCCTCCTCTTCGATGACATTTACTCGCCTGGAGAAGGGCATATCATTTACTCCAGTCACTTCCTCGAAGTATTATTATTCTCTTTTATTACAGTTTTTTATGACATACTGATAAGAATAAATTGTTAAAATTCACGGTGCGAGTTTTATTAAACGAACGCAGTTAATTTAAAAGTGGACTATATATTTGACAGCGTGTCATCCAAGACCACGTTTATTTGGCACGTTACGACGTTAATTCCAAAACTGTATAAAGCGGTTATTGTGGAAGATCGCTGAATGTAATACACAATTCCGGTTCGATCCATCATTGACACATTGATTATAATCTGGTCACGCGTTTGCGGCGTGTGTTCACATCGATGTTACGCGACCGCCTGACCAAATTCGAATGATACACCGACGTACAGATCTTCACGGACGCCTTGCAAATGATGTAACAACGGTCGAACTAATTAATACAGTTGCATAAATTTCTGAACAATTTCGTTTGCCCAATGCCAACTCGCACGTGATGAAATTCAATGGCACTAATAGGCAAATTCGATTTACCGCATACCATTAACTGTTTTCTCTTCCGTGAAGCCAGCGGGATATAAATTTAAATAGAGAATTTATCAAATTTTGTTTCATTCTAACGAAACTGGAAAATATACAACTTTCGCTTGTAATTTATACTCGCGGTAAAAATCGTACATTTTAAAAAGCGGCTAACGATCTGACCGTGATGTATGTTTGACCAACCACTACGTCGATGCAGCGTGATAAATTGGTGAAGAAAATCCAACCCCCTTTTTCACCCATCCCTGGTTTTGTTCCTTCGACGATACATCAATGACGATATTCCTCGGCGCCGACAAAAGACTAAAATAAGAACAGACATTGGGAAGAGAGAATAGAGAGAAAAAAATTACGCTTCGCAGAAATCTTGCGTTACGAGAGTCTTTGAAAGCGAGACTAGCTATCACTGCGCGAGACAAAGCGAAGGACAGGTCGAATCGTAAAAGGATAAAGTGGAGAACCTGTGGCATGAGCGACAGTGATTTTCGAATCTCCCTCGTGGAAACTGCGCTGCGGGAGAAGAGTCCTGGCGTTGTTCCTCAACCGGGTATCCTCGAAACGAGGCATCGCCGGGAGCTATTTCATATATGAAAGAAACGACGGGCTATTGTGCGAAAAAGGGACCGGAGGCCGCTGATGATACAGAGAGAGCGTTCGATGATCGTCCGTGAAGGCGTGCGCGAACGAGTCGCAGAAAAAGGGAAGAAAGTAAAGCCCGACGATTGTACTGTGCACACGTAACCGGGATGTTACGAACCGGTAATGGACACAAAACCCGCCTAGGCATTCCACGTTCGAATATCTGTTACGTAACAGATTAAATGGCACGTAATATAGAATCAATCCCTATTAACCGATTACAACGACGAAACGAGCAGAACAAATAGATTGACATTGAAAAATATAAAACTGATACCTCAGATCAATTAGGTCGTGGGAGAAAGACTCGAAGGAGGAAAGAATTACTTGGCAGGTGTTACCTTACCACGTAAGATAGTGAGTGGCCTAATACAGGCACCGCGCGGCAGTCTCGTTTCTCATCGTAAGCGCTTGAAAGGAGAAGAGGCGAAAATGGAGAGAAGTGGACGGGCACAGTTTCGAACGTACATAGCTGCCCGGCGGAGTTTTGGGCAAGATGTTCACGGCAATTCATTAAGGCGGGATGCATATATCCTTTTTTCCTCGCGCGCACACCGAGGGAAGTAACGAGTAAAGTTGGTGGCCTCTGCTTACTTCTATTTTCGATGATGTAACCAACGGGGGTGGGAGGTTAGAGCAGCGTCCTTCCAGTTTCCTCGTCCAGCCAACCTTTTCCCTTTATCTATTCCCATCTCTGGTTATCTCTGTCTCTCGTTCACCGGGACTCCGAGATATGCGTCTGCAGACAGGATAGCGGAGTTGGCTACCGTCCAAGCAACTCCGACCAATTGGCTCTAGCAGGCGTTGCAGTATGTTTGAGCGTCTCTGGAATGTTTGGTCCGCAAGCCTCGCAAGCTCCGGCATCGAATTTCTTCCTCTCCTCCGCTACCGTCTCCTTCCATCGCGCCCAGTCTCGTCCTGGCAGGCACGCGATCGATATATAGTTCCTTCCTCTTGCTACCGGATTAATTGCTTTCGTATAAATCCGAACGACGATCGATAGTCGCAGCGACGAGGTACCGTGGCTGCCGGCCGGCCACGTCGTGTCGCGTCGCCGTGCCATGCCATCGCGCCAATACAAATGATCACAGTGGCAAAGGTGGCGACGAGCATCAGCGACGTGTGCTCGATCATACAAGTTTCGAACTAGGTCTCGTCCCTGTTCCTCCTCACGACGCATATTATGCATATTACGGTTACCTTTTTGCAACGAAAATGTACTACCACTCCGTCTTCAAATAAGCTCACATATTTTTTAAAATGAATTTATTTAGTTCAGGTAAGATACATGCAAAATGCATATCTGAGTTTTCTATTTTTAAGATAAAATATGGACCATTTTAAGAAACAGAATATTGCTTTATATTTGAAAAAATAATTTCAGTTTCCTATTCTATTACTAATTATTGTGTAATTGCTAAGAAATAATGTTCCACGTGCAACGAAAAAATTCGGCCTGAAAGGGTAATAGTGACCTCTTCCCTCCCCCTCTTTCGGCCCATCTCGTGACTCTGTCATATCGAATATCGATAGGGTGTTACAATCGCTGTCCATTATCAAAGCTCGATAATATTTAAGTGTCCGGACGTATTTTGGTATTTTTGCAAAGGGGGCGTGTTCCGACGGGAATTGGGGCAAACTTTTGCCAGCTAAAGTTTCTTTGACACTGCTCGGTTAAATTTGCACCTGCTGCTAACGAGTTCCAAACAAATCTATGCTCGAAACTTTATGCATTCTTGTTCGTAATTTTTGTCGCAATAAAGATTCACTACTGTTCAACTATAATAATTTTAATAAAATGCTTATGTACTGAAACAGGCTCTGGTTCGGGATTCAAATTCGTCAAGCGGCGACACTTGAATGGATTAAATTCTACGCATTACGTTCACGACGAATTTATTATTATGCAAGCGGCGCGGCGCGTGTCGCGATTACCCAAAAGAATTCTGTGACGCGAGGCGATAGAGGGAAAATACCTTGAGTAAGTGAACCATTTATTACCTAGACAGGGCCACAATTTATTGGGAGGAAGAATGACGCTCTGTGGGATGGAGGGAAAAGTATATAGCGAGCACTCTGGATCTTAAGAACAGTTATTGTTAGATGTATAACGAGGCTATAAATTACATCTTTGTATCGGCCAGTAAAATTGCAAGTAATTTCACAGATCACAGATTCGTTTCGTTTTTGTTTTGTCCTCCCATTTGGAAGGTCGAAGCTGTACAGACTCAAAAACTCAAATGACACGTATCAGTCAAGAATTCAATACAATTATGTAATATTTACTCGTATGAAAATAAATCATTTTTGTTTTAAATATAAAAAAGCTTAAAATTTTTAATTGCGTAATCTTATAATGATGCTTGAGTGACATTTTCGAAAATAAAATTCATGATAATATTTGTAAAAGAGGAGACTATAATTCAAAGTTTTATGTAATGAGGACGAGACGTAACAAACCGATGCTTGCGGAGGTGATTCAATGAGTAACCCTGAGAACGCAGTCGGTGCGTTTACGTAAACCTTAGAAACACTCGCGGATGATGTTATTTGTCCTCGAAATTCTGTAATAATCGAACGCGTATTATTCCCGAGAGTCATACTGAAATACGTATTCCCAGAAGATGGATAAATTATTCTCTTGCTGACCTCGTTGCACGACCACGCACACGTCGCCGTTCATAAAGTTCGGGTCACTGCTACAGATTCCACTTTAATATAAATTTCTTATCACCTCAAACTAGCTGCAACTTTATGCCAATTTACACGTCATAAATACAAAACCAATTATCGGTAGATCGATCTCATAGTCACTACGTAATCAGAGTGTCCAACAAACGTAATATATCACGTAAGTCCATAGACATAAATCATCTCCTTTGACGAACAATTAATTTGCGAGTTAAAACTAATCCCCATGGCAATTTGAGTTTTACAAAAATATACGTCGTACAATAGTGAGACTTGGAAACTAATGCGCACAGACGAAGAACGATTTAACTCTGAAAGGATTAATTCTGTTTCAGAGGAATCGAATTTTTTTAGCACATATGTAAGCCGATACTAAAAAAAGAGAGATTTTTATTCCCAAAGGAAACGTGCTAGTTTTTTCGTGGTACGGAGATAAGGAGGCTCACACAACGAAAAAGCAAAAGGAGAAAAAAAGGAAGAGCTGAAAGGCTTAATGAGAACCTTTATACGTTGAATCTACTTTATTACGACAAAAATTCAAACGATTTATCATTCATTTAAAGGATTTCCTTAACCTAGATTCCACATGACCCAATTTGGATATCTGGCACAATGAGGTTTTACTCTGATAACTTCATGCATGCTCAATTGATTGTGCAAGAATTATGTAACGTTTCATTAGAAAAACTGATACAAGTATAATATCGAATTTGCATTGCAGAACGATATTACATATTCCTTCTACAAATTTTACATATCTCACTTAAAGAAGATTTTTAATGTACCGTGAATACTGAATGAATTCTGTATTAAAAAAAAAAGAATAATGCTTCCTGCGTCAATTCGGTCTCTAACAATTTTTTCTGTATTTCGTACAAACAATACTTTTGTGAATACAATGGCGAATCGAGGAGCGAAAAAAGTTTTCACATTGCGAGCAGAGCCAGTACGATTTGCAATTGACGCGACAATTCACGTTTGAGGGCGGTTTCGACGAGGTTCAAGAGGAGATACTGCAGAGCCGACCTTTTTGTAAATAAAACAATGTATTACCGGATATCGAAACGCTGCCTAAAAGACTCCACGTCGGAAGTTAAGCGAGTACCTCACTACATAAAGGAGGAAAGAAGCTCGAGAACTAATTACGAACTTTAATGGATCGCGAGAGGAGAACGAGAGACTCGTGCTGGTAAATGACTTTCTTTCAAGTTTTAACAATTACGAGCAGCCGTTTACGCGGGAGGATGTGAAACACGGTGTCACCTGTAATTTCAATAACGATAATGCGGAATTTTTAACACGTGGAGGACCGTTAAACTAAAGTACTTACCAAGGAATCTCAATAAATCTCAAAATCTGCTGTTTCCGAATTAAAAGAGTTTATATTTTTGCACAAGCATTATGTGTCCTGTAATCTCGTAACGAGAAATTCGCGTTTACATCACGAAAATTCAATTATACCCTAACGCTGTCGCATGGGCTCTTAAAAGCATACCAATTACGCGAGGAAGTACGGTGGTAACAGAAGATAGAGGACAGTCGACCATCGGGTTAAAGCAAAAAAAAAAAAAAGAGAAGGATTATCAAGGTTTAATGGAGTAAAGGTAAAAGCGATGAATGGGCGAAGGGTCGCGTAAACGGAAGGGAAATATGTCCATAAAAAGGTAAAAACTGTTGCTCGATAGGTGCACGAGGAAATTCGCCTCATTTACGTTGGAGTATCTGTTAGAGGTCGGGAACGTTAAATTTTTACGATTACGGTTTAGCGCGACGCGATGCCATGCGGCGTCTTACGAGTTCTTTAAACCCGTGGATGCTCGCATCACGGATTCTTGTTCCGGTGTCCTCGGGAAAGCGTGCAAATAGAAATAAGAGGAGCACGGCCGGGGGGGTGTATTCCGTGAAAGGCACTCAAAGCGAGCTCCTCCTTCGCGTCGCATCGCATCGCCTGAGGAGATATTGTGATTGCTCGCGATAAGGAAAAACTCCGGGGTGCATCACATCGGCAGCGGGCCATAAAAGTAGAGTAAATGTAGAACCAGGCTATTGAGCGTCCACAGGAAATTGAACTTTACGTTGGAAGCGAGACGAGGCGAGGCGACGACAGTGTCGGTCCCAATTTGCGTTCGCTGAAAACGCCACTCGCGCCGCGATCCGATTCATCGTTACAGCGGACAAATCTATCTGCTCACTGGCACGTACTTCCAATGTGCTCGGTACGCCCCGCGTACCACGCGACCGAGCGAAAATACGCCAGCTTCGAAACAGCTGGAAGTAACAGGCTGCGAATATAAAATGCTTTTTCTGAATTCAGCTAATGTGCATAAAAAGATTTTATTGATATTCGATTTAAATAACTGCCATTTCGCTTGAATACAGCCAGCTAATTCTTCTAATGGTTAAATTATATTATTATACAAGGAGTTTCATTGAGAGTCAACTTATTTATTAGCAATGAATTTAGAAATTCTCGTTTATGTTTTCAATTACAGTAGAAAGAAGTGAATCGGTTTGATGGAACATTTTCGTGATTAAAGCTCCGTCGATAGGGGAAAGGCTCTTCATAAAAAATCAATCACTAACAGCCCCGGATAACGGTGTCATTCATTGAAACGAAGCGTTCGATGAGAAGATGACTAGAGATATCTACCCTCTTCGTAGAATGACCCACTAATGAACTTATCAAGCCGTTTATAAAGCGTTACGACATCGCTAATTGAGAGAGCCTCCGCGAACAGCAATTTAAATCCT
This sequence comes from Ceratina calcarata, assembly GCF_001652005.2. Classification (NCBI taxonomy): domain Eukaryota; kingdom Metazoa; phylum Arthropoda; class Insecta; order Hymenoptera; family Apidae; genus Ceratina; species Ceratina calcarata. The sequence continues at coordinate 46,843 of NW_017159898.1, forward strand.
ACTCGAACCGAGATTGCATCTATAATCTGAATAACACTGTCAGACACTGATATGAACGACAAGTCTGTCGCGTATTCAAACAAGAATTGTACAACGGGAGGTTCTCAACAACTGAGTAGGAATATTCTAAATGGAATTGTGAATTCAGTCAAATTCGAGACTCGGGGTTATTTAGACCTCCGTATTTACGGATTCTAACACCTCGGTTAGATATTCTTAATGGCCCGTTGCGAGAGGAACGGCTGCGTGCGGAGAAACATCCATGTGAACATTATTGCGGACGCGTTGAATTTTGCATACGTCCCGTATAAACACTTTCACGTGCATTCTGCAACTGCGCGATGCAGATTCCATGACGGTTCCACTCGGAATTTCAAATGTATCTTCATACCCGCGGTCGACGTCCCTCATAAATTACTGATGTTTTATTAATTAGAAGAGGGACGATTATTATCCCGTCCCCGCGTTAAACCTGTACTATTCAAGTTCCGGTTACACTTCATCCAACGTTCTTACAATTTCTAATGCAGTAAGCAACAATAAAGTTAATAGAACATCTTTATGGCGAATGACACGTGTTTCATTTTTGTATGAAAACACTGAATTGAAAACAAGCTATTTTAAACATTTTTAAACGTCCATTAGTACAGATAAACGAAAGGGCGTTTAAACGAAAATGAAACGGGATGAATCAAACGTCGACAGTTTTTCACGCGAATCTATTAATTGGATCTGCGCATACAACGGCACCGATCGAAACGGAAATGGTTTTAATGAATCCTTGATGAGGCATCAGAAGTGGCAAGTGAGCAGGGGATCGTTTAAGCTCCGATACAGGTTACCGGAGTATCCATCAACGAGGCAATTGCCCGAGCGAGTAGGGGCTTTGTGCAAATGGAAAGCGGAATGACAACGATTACCCAGCTACCAATCCCTCCCGCCGCCTTGTCCCCCTCGATGCCTTTGTTCCAGTAAATTTTCTGTGATCGGGAACTCTATAAACAACCCGTGACGGCCAGTGTCGCTTACAAAACGGTCACTGCTATGTGCGGAACGCAGGGTGTTCGTGGACGATTTACTGCTTTGCCGCTTATTTATTGCAACGGGCACACCAGGCCAAACATTCGGTAATAATATTTACTTTGTAATAACGTGACGTATAAATGAGACGAAATGTGAATTAACATTCACCGTTGTTAGTATAATATGCATTCCAATTTGTATAGACAAGACACGTGTATTTTAAACATACATCACATGTGTCGTCACACAATATATGTACGTGTATCGTCTAATGTTGTTACCATGATATGTGAAGTGCACACGTATTTTAATTAAGTCAAACAAATAGTTTGTAACAGGTAGTAAAAGGAAATTCGATTTCCACAGTACATACATATATACTAACTTTGAACGTATCCGACGGCGTAATAAAACTTATTGTCAGTACCTTTAGCTGAGTCGAAGAGATTGTAAGACGAGCCGAAAAATATAGTTTCAGGACTTACCTGTAACATAAAAAGAAAACACTGGTTAGTACTGTGAGGAAATGCTCGCACGTGATGCAGCGCACGAAGAGAGTAAGTTGGCGGCTAATGTTAATTCGATTCAGTTAGAAGGAGTCGGACGGTGGAACGTGTCGCCGGTAGATGAGATTTAACGCGATTTCATGGGACCGGGCACTCGACCAGCCAGCCGGCGGAGTGCAGCGCGCGAATTTTCGGAAGACCCGTCGCTTCTTTCGCGCGTGCACGTTCGAACCAGAAATTCCGCAATGCGGACCTATCGGGGTTGAATTCGCAGACCGGCCACATACCGGGTGTTCCCCCGCGCGCTTCGGCCTCTTCCGCTCTTTGAAAGATTAATTATTCAAACTGTTACGGCTGCACGTTCCAGTTTCTTCTTCTGTCTCTCTCTCTTTTTTTTTTTTACTACGCTTATCGCTGTGTAATACCGTCATAAAGTCGAAAAGCGGCTGTATCAAAGCTTCTTTTTTTTTAAATAGAAATTTTGGACGATTTTATTAAATATTGTTGAAAATTTATTTTTAAAAGGATTTAGCAACGTTATATTGATGTATGAATAATTGAATACAAAAATCTCGTAAGCTTGAATGGAAAATATTGATCAAATTAAAAAACATTTTTATATTGCATTTACATTTATTCTGTACCGTCCATATTTTGTTAAAATAGATTTCACTTCCCTCGCAATATTGTTAAATTCCAATATTGGTTTAAATTCTGACAATAAACCAATTTTAACGTGTAATATCTAAAAACTGTTCATTACGACTTATGTAAGTATGAGAAGTATGGATAAAAGTAAAATTTGTATTTAATTAAAAGTACATTTGGACTCTATAAGAATCAGTTAGTGTGCATATTCAAATACCATTCTTTTCTACGCGAGTAATTAAGTAAGGGACGCCTCGAGTAATTAACCTACGTAGAGTTAAACGTAAGATAATGAATCCCGTGGGGACCGTGGAATCTGTAAAACTAATGGCGCGGTAAGATGGGATTATATTCCAAGCATACATATTCACATTCCACCCCTTTTAATAATATTACACAAGAAATTGATGGAATATAAGAAATACCAATTTTAATAAACGTATAATATTGCCTTAGAAATTCAATTTTACATAGAACACACGTGCACGTAAATAGCGGGCATATTTAGACTGCTTTGAATGAATTCATTCACTGCTAATGTATGCGTACCGTTTATTTGCTATTCGAATGGTCTTCCGTAGCGAACACGTGTGTATCGACTCGCCATATGTAATATCACATATGTAACATTACGAGCAAACGGCTACCCGCTCCTTGGGTGCTCCTAGGAGCGCTTTTGCATGCCTGGAATATAGTAAATTTTTTGCGGACGGGTTTACACCGTGGAAGATGAAATCCCACTATTTATCACCCGTATCAGTAGTACAGCAATACCACTAGGGAGACATAAAACCGTGAATAGAATTCCTCCGCGCACATGACGCAACAATCGCTGCACGTATCTCCCTCAATTATTATTTTTTATTAAAGGAAAGAATTGAATTTACATCGGCGAGGATAAAATATATTAAAACACAAGAAATAAAAGAATATAAAGTAAACCATTAAAAATGCTGTCTGCCGACTGATGGAAGACACTAGAAAATTCAATTTCAATCCTGGGTACACATTTACGCAATCTGCAAGCGGCACAGAAACCCGACAGCACAAAACGTGACTTGCTGCAACGTTTACACAAACTTAAAGCAGTGCACACACACTATCCACGGGGTGGGGGTCCGCCGGTATGTAATCTCGACGAAAGAGCCGACGACTACGGCTAAAGGCAAGATATATCGTTCATCTTCCGCGTAAGCTCTGCATTACTTGACGAGCAAAAACGTAAAATTGCACGCTGACATCGATGATTCCGAGGCTACCCTATCACCTTCTCTAACAATGTCCTGAACCATGACCTGACACGCCGGCAGCTGCAATACAGTAGTGGCCAAAACTCGTTGCGAAAACCGTAGCATCCATTATAAACGTCCAAAAGTTCTAATCGTTTATTACAATGCGTTTCTGTACACGGATAATTAAACTGTTATAATAGAGGCCTAGTCTATTTTTAAAACTTTAAAAGAAATTTATACTGGAACCGTAGTTATACTTTAAGAGCTGTCTTGAGTATAAAACAAACGAGCCCGGCCGACTATCGATACTTCCAACACGGGTGCGCCGCGAAAAAGGATTACCGTGGCGCTTTATCCGGGCCGTGGGAAGAGAAAAGAGAAACGGAAGAACGACGGAAAGTACAGCACAAAAGATAATCGTAAATGATGCTCGGCTGCTACAGACACTCGGGGGGATATAAAAGAATCATGCACTGGCCTGTACGCCCGTCGCAGAGAGGGGCTACTTTTCACCCTCCTTCGGAACCTCTATCCCGGGTATTTGTCACGTACCCCTGGCCCGCGTGTCAATTCCGAAAGAGAACAATGCTTACAGCTGGAGCCAGCATTCGATTCAATCTGCGGTTACAGATAAAGCAAGAATAGCAACGCGTTGCCCTTATCAAACATCACTGGATCTACGAATTAACGAACCGTCCACCCGCATTATCTTTGAAACTCCTTGCGACGTTATTGACAATTTGCTTCGTCACGTTTGCTCTCGACCCTGGCTGAAGAGCGAATGGGGGTGGTTCAATCCCGACATTGACTTACCCGATTTTAATATTTTATACGTTGATTAAGAAAATATTATTTTATAACTTTAACCGTTTGTCACAAAAATACACAAAATTCAAAAGAAACTTACATATGATGTTACGAAACTAATACTCTATTTTCTTTTTCGAATCAATTAAACTTTCAGAAAGAATTCTACTCATTAACAGATTCAGAGATACTCACTTCTCCTTGCAAACTAAATCGCTAACAAGAAATAAATAAAGTATTGCAACGTAACTAAAACTCTTTTTCTTTTTTCCTCATTCCGTTTTCTCGGTTAGTTTCTCGCTTTAAACGTCCCCTAATAAATGGTGGAAATTAAAGAGGCGGAGAACATCCGGGTTCCCCGCGTTCATCATCGAGTACATCGGAAACTTTGAAAGCTCGATTGAGAGACTTTAATTTAATTTATCGAAAGTCATGCCACCGACCAGCTCCCGTATCGTTATCTAACTAGATTCATAGGTTACTCACAAAGAAAGAAATTAGAATATTCTGTGTATCCTTGTTCAAAAACGCTAAAAAAATTTTTTTTGTAAAAATTCAATATTTACTCTTATATTAATGGATTTAAAGAATAAATAATCGAATTTCCTTAAATATATTGTTATCTCGTTGCATTCATTACATTTTTAGCATAAATTGAGATTTTCATAAAATTATTTAATTATGAAAGCGAAGTTTACAAAACATGTAATCTGATTTTAATATACGACGCGGTTTAAACGGTAGAGTATGTACATACACGCGGTAAAGTCGACGGAATTTGATGCCACGCAGCAGCGGTTAGATCTGGGTTAGTTGTGGCATGAGGTCTACGTGTAACGTAAGATCAATTAGATGGGTTAGATCAAATTAAATAATCCACGTCTGGCTTATACCCGATATAGGTTAGCGGGTTAAGTTGATTTACGCCGGTTGGGTAGGTTCAACTGGGTTATATGGAATAGGTGTGTTGGACGTGTGCTAATCAACCAGGTAGATAGGGTCCGTATTAGGTCGGATATAATGATTGCATCCGGATTAGACGGGCAGGTAAAATCAGTCACCTCAGATTCGATCAAGTAAAACGCTGAAACACCTGAATTATGGTTGTCATCCGTTTAATGTTGATTCGTTGAGAACCGTTAAGGTAAATTATGCATATTACGCTCTTGAGTTAACATAATGAAAGCATTAGCTCTTGTCAGTTAAATTAGCGAGACAGTCGATTAGATACACAGAATGTTGCTAAAATTTGGGAGGAACATTGAAGATCATGAGGTACTTTAAAGTAAATGTCTAAATCTTTAAGAGCAATGGTACTGCTGTGCATTTTGTATGAGATACTGTGTCCATAATAGACTTTATAGATAGTGAAATGCAGAAATAGTACAACGTAAAGCATTCGGATATTGAAGGTTTTGCTGTATTTGTAAAAGAGGATTTCAAGTTACGTAGAAGAAATACGACAAATAGCAGGGAGAATAAAAGGCAAGGACGCGTAAGGAGTGAAGCGGAACTGATGAGATGCAGGGGAAGTTCTTTGCACAAGAAGATACGTACAAATACGTGTTTACTCACGTAGGTAGAAGAAAGATATGTACAACGCTTGTTTTTATATGGCACGCTATTCTCAGGTTAATTACGAGATATTTGATTTAAAACAGGACAAACTATTGTTTTTTAAATCTGTATTTAAGTTTTAAAACTATATTTTTATAGTTTTAGAACTTATGTAAAACAGTTTTAAAATCGCGAGTATTATAAGAACGTACATCGTACGTGTCTGATCATAGGTAGTGCTATACTACTTGCATCGTGCGTCTGATCATAGATAGCGTTATACTACTCGCACCGTCTACACACTATATTCCTCCCATCCATCACGCTTTTACGGCGAGACTCTTTCATCTAAATTTAATGCAAATTCGAGAGAATGTTATCAGATACTCTTGATTCCATTAATTTCTTTTATGAAAAGCGCGTTCTCGTTAAGTATTTATCTGCAATCTCTTGCGGAAGAACATTTCTCAAAATGAGATCTGAGAATGGTTCACGGAGTCCAATATCCTGCACGAAGTTGGTCAGCCGCAAGAGCAGTGATTTACCACCTTCAACAAGTAGCAAACCTGATTAAATCATCGGCAAAGTAGATTCGTGGAACAAGTTTAGCGTCGATCCCGTGGAAAGTATAATTCAGAAAATGCACGAGGCTCACTTCCTCTCTACACGGGCGTTTGTCATCCGAACTGTCACGGCCTTACCCTTAGGAACGTAACGCTGTTTCGGAAGACAGATAAACAGCCACTCGTGTCTTAGCTGCGTATTAATTACGGCCGCGGCTCCCAGCACGATTTCGGTTTCAGCCGGTGTACGCGCGTATACGAGTATGTATGCGCAATACGTGTACGACAGAGTTTTAATTACAGAGGAGCGTGGCACCGACGCGATACGGGCATAAAAAGTGCGCAGCCACTCTTCACGCAGTCGTTACTCTGTCCCCGCTCCAAATTCGTCCTTTGACATGCACCGCGAGTTACGTTGCTGATTTCACGAGTACGATCCTCGACCGCGTGTCAATTACGATTTTTATAATGTTGTGGACTTAATAAAAGGATAAAACAGTTACCCTTCATTGAAGATAATCCACGTTTAGGACTCTTGGAAACTTTGAAAAGAATTATTACAGAATTCTCCGCCAATGTTCTATGAAATCACGAACTCTGTAAGATCGGTTTTCTCGTTATTACTGGAAGATTATGAAGATCTTCTTACAGCATTAACGACGTTCTATAATATTCCCTTAGGTCTTAGGTCAAGGGAAATTAATAGTGATACGATAAACATAATGTTAGCAACTTCGACAACATTGTAGACACGGTGTTCAGGTAGATCGTAGCAAATTCAAGATAACGTAGCAAACTTCATTTTGCAGTTTCCAAGTAAAACTTTCAAATAATTAACAGGTACGAGACGAATCTATTTTAATCCGTTGGTTATCCACGATGTTGTAGAAAGTAGGTGATTATCGAGATTATACGTGGAAGAAGATTTTACTTCAAATATACCCCACGTTTAGACGCAAATGAAGCAATAAAAAAACGATAGTAAATGGAAAATAAAGATACTGCTTAGTCAGATCAAACACTTTTTATATTATACGAATATCCCTCTTTACATATTTGATAACACAGTACGATATGTAACGTCAAACAAGTTTTTTGAACTATCCGCATTTTGAAAAACAGAAGAACGCGTGGAGAAGTAGCGAGGTAAATGTAAATGCGAACACCCCTTTGCTCTATGAAAAATGATAGGGATGCTGTGGAGATAAACAGATACATAGTATGCCGCGACAAGGAAGTCATTTCAGAAAATATCGCGAAAATTTACGAAGTGAATTTACATTTATATACCATTCGCAACCACCGCGCGTTACCCTCTATGAAATTCATTTTAATCACCAGCGACTAATTTGAAATCGAGAAACTACGAGAGTAGAAATTGGATGCGAGCTAAAAGTTCCATTCGTTCATAGATCGAGTTATGATTGAGTGGAGCAATTCCTTTGAAATAGACTATGTCCTTATTGAACTTCTATTTAAATCCCATCGCAAACTGAATTAGAGTACAAAATTAAGGTTTGGTAAATCTTTTAAACACGATGTCGACGTTTGATATTCCAATCAGCAGGCGTTACACTGGCTACCTGATGGTATAATGAATTAAATCATTTCATGGTCGTGACGTGCGTACAGAGCAGGTGAAGCTTCCTGCATGGCCGCAACGAGTTTGGCGGTCTGGCCGATAGTCCGACCATCTGCAAACAATGTTACAGCGACCGCAAACCTGATCGAAAGGGTCGATGTGCCGAGCTGGACGGTCACTTAACCGATACACAGGGTCAGGCTCTTATCCAAGATTAGTCACATAAAGATTACTGCGACCCGATTTAATGAGCAAGTTTAGTTTCTAGTTCCTCAAGTGTTCCGATCAGTATTCCCACGGACAGTCCCTTCGTTACTCCAGAAAATGTTCCTTGCAACAATCGTAACGTTGAACATTTAATACATTGAAGAAATTATAGACGCAGACATAAAAGATTACTTTGTGTCTTAAATAAATTATGCAAACTGGAAGATCAACTGTTAAAATTTGAACACAAATAAATATGAAATTTGCTAAAAAATTAATACGTATCCCAGGCTCTATACGTTTTAAAGTATTTGTAATTTGAATCCACATACAATTATGATAATTCGAATGGCTGCGTACAATTCAAATATCTCAAATGAACTCACATTATATTTGTAATTGTGTAGAATTTATATTGTTCGTATTAATAATAAAGTTCCGAGCATGATAATAATCCACGTTGTATGTTAATCACGACGACCAGGTTGTATGAACATAAAGCAGGGAGATTTGATATTCTAATTACACTTCCTGCTTCATTGCAATAAAAGTTAAATCACAATTAATATGAATTTACTGCTGCGTTCTTTATTCGCGCCGTAAAAGAGCAATAGCTTTAGTAGAAATTGTGAATACCATGTATTCCCCAGTCTCTTATTTAGACACATATTTTATATTACTTCTGATTACATTTAATTTAATTGTTAATTGTGTAGCTTCTAAAGTCATGATTAAAATGATTTTTATAAATAAAATTCTAATATCTTCTATTTCTGTCGAGTACATCTGGCACAGAAATTCTCTAACAGGGAGGCCGTAGCTCGCGATAAGCATCGGTCCCGAAAATCAGGGGAGTAAGAAATTACCCCGGGTGACAGTTCCAACTGTAAACTTCGCCCGAGTTAGAGAATGTTTGACGCTCGCTAAACGCGAGCCGCCATGTTGGCCATTGTAAGATTCTAGTTTCTACGAGTTGGTTCCCATTCTGTCCCAACGGCAAGTATCACGCAAGTTCGTCAAACTAAAGGAGAATCACGAGCCCGCCGATCAAGTTAATCGATGTTCCTGGGTACGATCTGTTCCAGAGTTTGTTGACGTTTCCTAATGAGCCACGGATTCTGATGGCTCAAGTGTGAACAGCAATTTTCCATAAATATGCAGGCGATGCAAATCAGTTTAATTAATTTCACCTGCTGTTTCAAAATAGCAATTCAGTCTTCATTCCTTTCAGTTCGTACCCATGTGTTCAATTATTTTGTACACTTATAGAATGAATTAGTACTGCTGACGACTTCTCGATTTGATTCCATCAGCAGATAGCAACGTGGAGTGCAATGGCTCAGAAGTTGCCATCCCGGGGACTGTTACTAATATCGACTGTTACCTTCTCCCTGTCTTTCCCACTAAGTCGAGAGATTATGGAGACATACATATTGGGTCACAGCTAGGGCCTAAGCCCTCGCAATAGCCGACTCACATTTATCCCTCCCAGGCCATTTCTTCCCTTGTCGTCCGATCCCCAATTCATCCGCCACATTCGTGGACTCCGAAAGTCGTACTCCTACGCTGACTCATGAGAGAATTTCAACGCTCGTAAAATGCTACAAAAGTATTGAAATACCTGACAACAACAAAATCAGAACAATTCTTCTAAAACATTTTTAGGATAAATCATTTCAAATGGCTACAAAAAATGAAGTGACCTCATTTCAGTATTTTGAAATAATTCGAGAGATTCGCATTTTCTCGATACTACCCTGTTTCCTTCTTTTTCGTTATGCAATTCTGCGAAACGTACAATGAAATAAATTAACAAGCGGCTATGCTATATTCATCAGATTCCAAACGTACCGGCCGATCCGAATAAGTCGATACGTTATACATACATATATAACGCGGACCCCGCCCGCGAGCACCCGCCGTTGAACAACAACAGAAAGAGCTACGGATAGAATCGCGCGATGGAAACGTTTGGAACGCGTGACGTATCCGCTGCATACGCGTCATTAAAGGCATTTAACGGTGAAACACAGTTGGATCTTCGCCAAATACTTGCACCCTGGGTATACACGGTTGAACGCGTGAACTTTGCATGACGAGCTGCCTGTAATATAACGTGCGCGTGCACGTAACGATTAATTCGCATCAACTTCGCCTCCGATGGGTAATAGAATCTTCTTTGAAGAGCACCTCATAAGAGAATTCGATAACATAATTGCATCAAAACTTATGAAATAGCTTTCATAAGAAATTTCAGTAAAATTACCATAAGAAAATGTAGAAACCATATTACATTACTTCCTCCGATTGGAATTATACGAAAGACAGAAAGATTTTTATTTACAAAGCCTCACGATACCTTTACGTCTGTTTGATCGAACAGCGAACACTTTATATGACAAAAGAGCGAACGGAATTCTGTGAATTTTGTATAACGACGACGCTTTAATACAACGCGACACTCACTGAACAGTCAATTCCAAATATCGCGTTGGAAGTTGCAGGCGAGAAAACATTCCATTTGATACATACATCTCCGCCACAGATTACATTTTCATTGAAACATCTGAGCTTTCTCTCTCTCTCTTCACTCAAGGGACTTGAATTCGTTTCGAATTCGCTCTCCTCCAGGAACGTTGCGCAATACCAACAAGATCCTAGAATTATAGATAGAGCGACGCGCATGAAAGGGAACAGGGAACTCTCGTATAACTGACGTTCCGAGATTCCTCTAATGTCGCGTTACGTAAATCTGTTTAGAGTCGTGATACCTTTGAAAATAAGAGTTTACACGATACATGTGTGTTTTATGTTCAGGACAAAAGCACCCTGCTTACGTACTTAGGAAGCAAGCTTGTTTTCTAAGTATACGGATTATTGTCGAAGTCCAGGTAGACAAAGAGGGAGTTTCTCCTAATTTCCTTTTAAGTTCCGAGCCGAAGGTCCGTGCACAATAAATACCGTAGACCTGCAAGACCTTTTCTGAGAAAAATCCTTAATTTCCAAATGCTGTTTCAATAGAAAGATTACGGGAAAAATTTCATAGCTAACATTTTTTTCAGGAACATATACTTCTACAGTAGAGTTTATTTTAAAACAATGTATTGTGTTCCGCACGTGTAACTTCCACCGGATTTTCGGTCTATTTTTATTGTTTCATGAAAGTTTCGCAAATATTGAAATATTTGGAACCAGTGGAGCTGGATTATTTTATAAAGGATCACGTGTACGCGGCGGATGATACGGCATCGATTCCGTTTCAATTCAAATGTTCCATTTATGACGAGTTACGTAACCAATGGGTCCCGGTTCGTTTCAAAGACAACGCGTAGGCCGCCGCAGAAACACCGGTGCGACTCTTTTAATTAGGAAGTCTACCTACGGTGCGATTAAGCTAGTCTCGTAAGATCAAAATTCAAGAATTTAACAGTGACATGAAACCAGATTAATTAAATTGTCTCCCTAGGTAATATTATCGCCTCAGGTCGTACTTAACAAGGATTCCTAATTAAATGGAGCATCGTAATATGCAACTAATTTCATCGGAATTATTCCATCGTTTACAGAATTCCATATTAAGATAACCACCTGATACAAGCGAACACAATGATATTTCGGCATAATTTGCTCCGTAGTTTAGTGCCGACGAGGGTTCAGATTTAAACAGGAATTTATTATGCGTTTGAAATCGGATGACGCGACATACAACTTCGCCGGCTGTTTCAAGCTTCGAACGTGGCATTACTTAGCATACGTGGTTCAATCAGGCCGTTCACGGCCGGCTTCATTAACCGTCCTATTAATATGACTGACAACCGCGATACGTTACGACGCATACGATTTTCGTGGACGAGGCTTCGCCGCGACGCGGTACTTGCGCCAGCCGCGCCGCCGCAGATACCTTAATACCACGCGTCCCGTTCATGAATACATTTGCCACCGGGCTGCATAATGAGCCCTGCAGGTTGCATAAATAACAAAAGTGCGACCGCAAAACACGTTACGTTTAGACTAGGTCGCGTTATGAGCCGAGTTTAGGCTGCTGGAATGTTTTGATGCAGTCGTCCCATAACAAATTCTAACCACATTTCACTTAAAATGGAATAACAGTTTCAAATAATTCAGTAAATGCATTGTCACTGTTATAATATCATGAATAAAATTATTTTTATTTTCTTACGTTCTTAAATTTCACATAAGATAGTAATACATTGATTTTAAATAATGTTTTGTATTAAACAAGCCAGATGCTCTTTTTATTAAATGAAGTAAAATCTAATAAAATAGGTGGAAATCTTCGTTCTAAGATAAACTACGTAGGAACGTCTAGAATTACAGGAACCTAGGAACACATCAATGGATTCCTTGATTAAAGAGCCTCGACCCGTCCTAATCAACTAACCCAGTCTATCCGGTTTCCGACCGAATGAAACCGGAATGCGGGAAAACTGTCAGGACGTTTTCCTCTCAACCGTTCCCTTATCAATACTCGCTTATCTACATTTAATATTTGCCTGACGAACTGCGGTAGCTGATAAAACCGAACACATAAATAACAAATATATAAATCTTTTTACAGTTTTCTAATAATTTTTACAGACAGTTTCACGTATAAAACCGTGATGTACATCGATCACTAGGAAATCTAACGTAAACCTGGGAAATATAATATAGACGCGATCACTCGATAAAATTGAAGTACCAATTCTTTTATCTCTTCTTGCGAACAGCATGATAAATCGCCTCGAGGGAACCGCACTGTCGTTAGACAGTTTGAGAAATGTTGGATCAGCTATAGATAGTGCATCATCCCTAAATGCAGACGAATCGCTTTGGGCGAGCAGTGGACGAAACCATTTATCTACACCTACGCACGACGTGTACATGTACATAAGTTACGTTGATTAGATTTAGTGACGTAGTTATTATTGACGGAACTACGTACATTTAACTACACATAATCGTAGACAAGTACACATCGCGTGCAAGGAGCCAAAATGAGTTAACTATAGATATGCTATGATTTTATAATTTTATAAATAATATTTTGTAATTCTAGTTTAACACTATCTTTAATACAGCTGATAATACCTGCTATGAGAATACGTGCCATGAACTCACATGACTGATGCAACATAATTGACCTATAAAAGGGAACGCTAAAATAATTCCTAAAACGCAGAGTGTCGGAGTGCATTACGCGATGCGAGGTTTCGTCGCTTCGTATTTAGCGAACTTCTTGACAGATCTAGAGTAATGCGTGCCGATGACGTACTCCGCGAAACTTTCCGAATTCCGAACAATAAATACCTTGACGCTGTCTGAAATACCAACGCTTCGCGGGTGAGTTAACCGTTGTTAACGATTTTCTGTCGATAGAGAGGTCTCTACCGACATGCACCGCCAAAACGTTCTCCGGTAGTCTTACTAGGAACGAGCTTTCAATCGAGCGAAGTTGAGGAAGCATCGTTATCGACGTGTCGCTACTTTGGTAAGTAAATAATTGTGCTCTAATTAAGCTGGCGACACGGAGTTCTGCTAATTAGATAGTCTCTTCAGACTGTTATAGGATTTGGACGTACTTGGAGTGCTGGTACAGTTGCATTGCGTTTGAGTACACAGGATAAACAAACCCGAGAATAAATATATCGAATGATAGTAGAAAAAGATGATAAAAGACTATTTTACGAGCTCCACCATCTTGCAACGTGATATTACCCTTTTTTTTCAAAATTGAATTTGCATACTTTTTCCAGATACATCTGTGAGGATCCTGCAAAAACTGAATACCTTGTGACGTATTTTATATTTCGTACAATAGCCACGTCGACGATGAAAAACCTCACGTTACAGTTATACCGAAAAAACTATCTAGCAACAAATATTAGATTCTCTGCCAAGTAACTAAAACTATGTTTGAAAAACGAATGAGATGTAAATTGAGAAATATGAATGGATAGTGAAATGGCATAAAAAAGTATTTCGCGTTCAACATTTTACAAAGAGTGCCACTTGCTCCTCGCGAGTCACGTTCCATGTTCAATGCGCTATCATGGGACGTCCGATTTTTAATAAACGCAAACGTGAGTAGCTTCAAGTGGTATACCAGTGGAGAAATGAAACCCGCAGCCTTAAAGCGATAAATTCAAGTATCACCCATTTTCTTTTGACGTTTTCTCGAATTGCTTTAAGGCGTGCCTTCACATTGAACCTTTTTTCCCTCTTTCTTCCGTCCGACTTTCGTTCCCTTTGATGTGTTTTTTCATGATTTTCAAATATGCTCTAAATGCAGCAAAGCTACAGCCCGTCAGTCCTCGTTAAAAGAAATTAATTAGTACATCTCAATAGGTACATTAAATTATTATACCTTGTTCAAAATAAACTATACTATTTCAAAAAAGTATAATTTTGACTGAAAATCATCAACCAATAAATGAAAAAAAAGATTGAATTTTAATCTGTGTATTAAAATAGTCAACTTCTCATTTAATTCTATAGCAATTTGACACGTGCTAAAAATGTAATATCGTACGGTCACTGATAGATTTTCAAATGATTAAGAGATGGAAGAATCGCGTGAACGACCCTGGATTTAACTTCAATCGACCTCTCCGATCCGGCTTTATCCAGCGTGTTCTAATTAGCACAAAGTTCGCCAATTTCTACAGTTTAGTTCCGAGTTACTGGCGAATGATCAAATTTTTGAAGAAGCACGTGTAGGGTATACGTACGTCCATTCAACTCGAAAAAGTCAATGCTTAATTCAGCGCGAAATTGCTGAGCTAATTGAAAGGCCAGTGAAATTAAATTCTTTCGTACCCTCCCGATAAAGATGCTTTCATCCTTTTCTCAGAACGTTTATACTCGACTAATTCAATATTTTTTTATATCGATTGCATTGAGTTTCATACCATCATTCCTTAGACATGGTAAAACAAGTATAATAAAGTAAACAAAGTTATAATAAGATGACAGAGAAATTATAAACTAATGCTCAACAAAAAATTGGTATCATAAATCCAAGCAGTAGATATACATCACACGCAGTTTCAATGAAATATATTAAATGAAAATCCAGAGCAGAGGAGAAGTAACTTTCTTATTTAAGTAAAAAGGAGAAATACTCAGCCAAAGTTTTTATTTCCATTTTAATGCTACTTTAATGAGGGATGTATATCATCAGATTTCCTTCCGCATAAAATACACAAGAATATCCTAACTGCCCATTATTTATCCCGCAACGAGCTATTAAGTATTTTGCAGTTTATAGTCAATGCTAACGACTTTCGGTCTAATACCCGTACCTCAAATACCTAAACATTTACAGATTCTAATGCAATGTAAGAAATGAAAAACATTTAAGATATACTAATATTCAAAAGGTAGAACAAGTTTCCATTTATAAGTCTATCATCCTGTTCCTATTTTGTTTGTGAACACGTGCAAGTATTTATTTCCCTAATGTTTAACGTGCTTACTTATCATTAGCATTCCTATTTACTATTTCTCTATAGTAATTGTTTATTGCCATCTGGTTTATTCCATTACTGCATCAGATATATCATGGAGGAACCTTATATTATTTATCCCCTAGGATAGAGAAACGAAAAAGTTGTACAGAACCTGTTTACCACAAATTTTCCACACATTTTTAAATTTTTGTGTGCATCTATACGAATAAAATTCAGAAATTCATGTGAACAAATATATGGGCATTAGGGATAATCCCCATTGTACTCATGGAAGATATTAGTAATATTCAATGAAGTTCATCTTTGCAGAATGTATGTACTCAATACTTCGTATGTACATGCAAGGCATTAATAACGAGGTATTGCACTGTTCGTGGCTGCAAAATATTCAAGCGCTTATCATGGGTCAATGCGACTTAGACTCGTGCAGGAACATTGTAGCGGCCGCGTGCATAATCCATATTCGATATCGAGAACCGTTCATACGCCTCGCGTCTCTTCAACGTTGTCTTCCGTATCGATTTGCGATTTGGTCGGAGGATAAAAGATCGCGACCTGCGTTGACCGGAAACGCGTTTAATGATCGTGAAACGATAAACAATTTGATCTATTGCCAGTGAAAAATGTACGTCGGAAACAAATTGATATTGATGGATATAAAGTTCATGACTCTGGTCAGAATTATTAAACTATAGTTGTTGTAACATGAATTTTTGCAATGTATTAGTATAATGCATTAAAGTGAATTTCTATCACGTAGAATTGCAATATCGTTAAATCGATGTATTGTGTCGCGTTGAAATAAATTATAATCGTCAAATAAATTGGTATCGTTGCTATTTTTCAGTGGCAAGTTTTATCGCATATTAGATCACCATTTATGATATTCGATGTCTACGAAATTATCAAATTTGACATCTTGGGAAAATTGGATATGAACGATCGATGAACAGGATCATACCAGAAATTAATGGAACAACTTTTCTGTTGTACATGTAGGTCACTCTGATTGAAAACCGTCGTGC
Source organism: Ceratina calcarata (assembly GCF_001652005.2). NCBI lineage: Eukaryota > Metazoa > Arthropoda > Insecta > Hymenoptera > Apidae > Ceratina > Ceratina calcarata. The sequence continues at coordinate 63,465 of NW_017159898.1, forward strand.
ATACTGTTCGTGGTTCATGCATTATTGATTTATAAAAGAAAAAAAGGAAAAAAGGGACAAACCCGTACGTTAACCCGTTTGAATATTATACTGAGATTGACAGCATTGATAAGGAAATTGGAAACTGTTACAAAAGATTCAATAGCGCTGACGTACACAAATATACATTGTACACGTAGTTGTCAAATACAAAAAAGGTCTTATGCAATTTCCTCGTTAAAATTGTTTTCATTTTAAAACGTTAAAATTATAAATTAAAATTATAAAATCTATCAGCATTAACGTCAGGTCCAACATTGATAAAAAAGACATAAATCCATTATTGTTTTTTAATCTTGTCCTCCTAAAGCACACTGATACAAGCGGGAACTAGCCAGGAATTATTGTCCCAAGCTGTACAATAGATGAAACAATAACTATATGAAAGCAAGAATTAAAATACGAAGATTTTAAACAATGCAGATGCTTAGACAGTGCTCAATTAATTTGCGCACCAAGTTAGTCTCCTCGCGTGAAATGATGTCTCCTTTCAATTTATCAAATGAAACCACGAGGTTCGGGTTCGTATGTAATAACCGTATCGAGACGCATTGTAAAGTTCGTATCTCGTATACATATGCATATCTCGTTTCCGATAGTTTTACACGTATGTACCAGACAGAATGGCAACCCGAACATGGATACACAATTTCGCGAATTCGAATTTTATTCGATGTAGTTCGATTCGACCTGATACGCGCAAATATTACTCGTCGGAGTACCTATTGTCTGTTCAATCAATTCCCAATTACGTCGTATCTTAATTTCTCTTCTGTCTGATGTCGCTAACTCGTCCCAACCAACAATGCGTCGCTTTAGCGGAAGATCAAATTGTACTGCGACACTCAGCACACTAATTGCTGTCCACTATTGTCCTTAAAATTTGTGAATACTTTCTAAAACATTTTAGAACTAACTTAAATTCTTTCCCCTTTCACAAAATTTTGTAACCAGAAGGATATTGGAGTCGTACAATAGAAATAATATTACATTCATAATTATTTCCCATAAAAGTCTTCTTCAATCTTTCTACAGACTCTTCAAATAACGCAACACGAACAAAAACATATGGAAGTGATTTATATTTTGCTCCATCCGTTATCAAGTATGAGATTGAAATAGAAGTAATAATTTAAAAGTTTGAAAAGCTACAGTAGCTTGTTTCATTATTCGGAAAGATTTATTAATTAAAAAACAATTCGTAAGATGCAACTGTCATCTACACGTGCTTCGCGTGCTCTACTTCTGAAGTTCTTTCCAGCAACTTTTAAAAGTCGCTGGTGAAAACGTGATACGAACGCTTTTAATTCGCACTTTAACTGAAGACTTCGAAAGTTCTTCAAAATAAGACGTACTCTGCGATCGTACAATGGACAAGACTATTTATCTTCAAGAAATCAAATCATTTAAGAAAAGAATGACCAACTTTGTTATTTATACAAAGCGTTGCAATAAATACACGAAATTGATATACACAGACATGAGTATGTTCTCTTTAAAAACCTTAAATAGTTTTCTAATGTCAATCTCGAGGACCCCATCACCGTGGATATGAAAGTGAAACATTCCTTCTATTATGTCACACTTAACTTTCATGAAAATCAGCGAGCTATCTCTTCCACTGGAACGGTTTCGGGGCTGACTATTTAGGACTCGAATTCAACGGGGGATCGTTAGAGGTCAAGAAACCGAGAGCGACGCAATTCCAGCCGACGCGTGGCCGTTAAATATTGATCAAAAAGTAACGAGCCACCCACTTATCGTGCCCGAGATTGTGGAACAGCCGCGAACCGCGACGGTGAAAAGGAAGGAAACGCTTCTCTGTGGTCTTGGCCACGGCAGCGGAAGCTTCTCGCAGCGCTGGATGACTCTACGAGAGCGTACACACTCTACGGTCTACAGTTTGTCCTACAACAACGCCCCAGTGCAATTGCCGGATTATCTGTTAAAAAGCTTTGAAGGAATAAATTGAACGCATTCTTACATTTCGTATTTTCATTATCTTTTACATTCTATTCTGACAGAATGTAATTTAATCTCATTGAATCAAATGGAAAATGAAAAGATTAATTAAACCGAGAAACACTCGAATATTTTATACGATTTATTCTGTCCAAAGGGAATTTCACATGAAAGGATCAATTTTTCAAGAGACGCTCTTGTGGGGCAGGCTGTAGTTAAAAAGTAGGAGCGAAGGGGGAATATAGAGGGAAATAGCGGCACGCGGTGAGATTACACGAAGCGTGATACATGACGAGCCATCGCATCGTGAAGCGGTTCCGTGAAAATCTCTTCCGCTTTGCATAACGCTAATGTATTCTATTGAGGCTGACCGGAGCTAGTAACCCAACAAGCTTCGTGTTTTAAATAATGATCACTCTGCTTGCGCTACTTGAATTCTGCAGTTGCTCGGATTGTTCTATTTAGTACGAGAATATGAATAAGGATGGGGACGCCTAAGAGTCTGGAATATCTCTGTTAAATTAGGATATGTTTCCGATTGTTTTAAACTGTATCTCCTGTCTGATATTATGACAATATTTATCGTATATTAAATTATTTTGAAATTCTTGGTTTAATTTTATGAATCGATCATTTTATTATAACAAGGGTCAAAGGAAAAAGCGAATAATTAGATTATTTCAATAACTAGGCAGCTGGGAGTTATAATAAACGAGGACGATGTTCCGGTCAGAGGGAACTCGAAATTCCGTCGCTCCTCTCGCGAGGTGCAAATATGCCGGATATTCTAATTTAGGCATTTTTTCTTGTTTGGCATTTCGCGTAGAATTCCGCGGAAAAGAGCAAACTTTCGGCTCGAAATTAGAAAGAACCGCGGACAATCGGAGAGTCGCATGGTCGGTTGAGTTTCTGTGTCAAAAATGCGACACTTACCCTTGCTTTTACGTTTACGATAGTCGAGTTAAATGCAACTCGGTTGGACGAAACATTAAACGCGGCCCGTTTTATCAGAAACGTAAGGTAGATAACGTTGCAAGTATTACCGTGCTTAAAGAGGGCGTTAAAAAGTAGCTTTATGGTATTAACAACGGGAACAGTTACTCCCTTCTGTTTAACGTTATTCGTGTTGCAACTTGCGCTGCAGATGAATCGTATCTGAAAAGATTAACTTGAATTGCATAAAAAACTTGCGAGCATTCTGGTAAACTTAATCGTTTCTTGCATGCTTTAAAAATCTCGTATCTCCATTATTGAAATATTCTTGACAATTTCGTGTCCATTACATTATCCATCAGAGGTTTATCCGAGTGCTTCTTACTACGTATCGAACCACTCGTGGAAGCGATAATCGGCACGGTTTTTCGCTCGCTATTTTCTAACGGGGAAACGGAAATGGCCAAAGTGAAACCGCACTCGGGGATGTCGCGTATCGATTATAGAAATGTAAGTCGTCGATTCGCGACCGATCTGAAACATGCGACGTCTCTTCCCGTTTTGCTTTCAAGAAGTCTAATGGCTACTGTCACTGTTAATCGTACGGCATCGGTTACACATCAGGATTTTAGTGAGAATAAAAATAGTATTTCAAGCTATTACTATAGGATTGGAGGGGTTTATGCCATCTTAAACAGGTAACTGTTTCCAAAATAGAATATATTTAATTAATGTAATGGACTACTACTGACTAACTGACATGACAAACTGTGATACTGTCACACTTTTTCCTTACTTCCTTAAAACTGAATTATCGAATAATAAAAATACTTTCCGGGAACCACTGGTACAGTCAAGTGAAGAAACAATTCTTGTAAAACAGAAATTTAACTGTCCAGTTATGCTTGAAGTTCCAAATCTCAGAACCCATTCTACGAAGTATACGAATAGAAATCGGAGAATCAAAAGTTGTTCTTATGTACTAATTTTGTATGAATGATAGTTCTGGTACTTGAGATCTTAAGTACCAATGAAAAGCTGAAAAATACATTTTTGATTTACGGTCACCTTAACCTTTTTTGTTAAAAGTGTGAGGGACAGCAACTTTACTATTTTACGAGCGTTGCTATATCCTTTCCTCGATTATACGCAGATTTCCGCAGGACGTTGCGTCGTTGGAAGCCTGCAGACCAGCTGTCGCGCAGTACCTCCGTTTTAAAACCGAAACTCTCGACTGACTACATAGTTGAGCGGGTGTTTCCTACGTTATTACAAATAAAAATGAAGTCTGATTCGTCAATGCCACGCGCACAGTAATCTAATTAATTGCATGATGCACTGCGTATGGGAATATTCGCACTTTCGATTGTTAGATCAACGGACATCAACGGGTAACGGATTACTGCAGTACGATAGATCATCGAGTGGCGTTTATGGAAACAGTTAGCTCCGTTTGGACAATAATTAGTCCTCGAGGGAAAACGATGGACGACGGGAAATGCTTAATTGCTGACCTCGTAGACAGGTTTCTGGAAATTGGCGATCACGGCTGGCGCAGTGCACGCTAACCGGGTAAGCGAGAGAACTGATAGAGAATGAATCATTAGAACTCGCCACTCGAACTTCGCGACGAGTTTATTTGCCCGGGTCACTGGTCCAACATCGTCGCATCATACAATGAAAATCTCATTATAAATATACAATCGTGTCGAAAAAAATATTTCAAAAATGATTTGACTTCACAATAAGGTAAACGAAACGCGTGGGAAATATATGTATAAGCAGTCTCCAAGCGGAATTGCTTCGATGATCGTTAAACACGAGATTACGTCGGCGAAAGGTTACGCGCTGGGTGGAAAAGTTCAATAAAGTGTCGACACGTGTAAGGTGTTCCAGCATGGCCGATAAGTCGATGGAGTACAGAATCCATGCTGACTTGTATCGTTTATAGCGATCCAGTACTATCTATCTAGTACTATAATTGCGATTGGATCATCGAAACGAGAGAGTAAAAGGAAAAAGTGAACATGTCGAGTCGGTTAAGTGCATTAACCGATCAATCGAGAGAGGCAAAGAGGAACGTCCATACTGGCCTGGATTCGCGTCGTCCGAGATTGCATTTGTAGAAAAATAGGTTAGCGAATTAATCAGAGAGGGAGAACGAGAAGAAGTCAGCGGGGAACCGTGGCATCGTAACCGTAGCTCGGCCGAAGGTAACTTCTACCCCGAGGGACAAGAGATTAAACAGCCAGTAAGCCGAAATGACGGTTTCACAAGGGGACATATTGAAGATCAGTCGCGTAGCTATCGAGGTCAACGCGGCGCGAGTAATTTCTGGATTATATAGCGGCTGTAATCCCCCTACCAGCGTAATAACACCGTTTCATAACCCATTATCCCCGGTCGCTCGCTAACGTTGTTATTTGTACAACCTCGCAGAATTTCCTCACTCGATTGCTGAATTTAACTTCTTCCATCTTGCACACCGGGCTACATGTAAGTACGTGACTTGGAAGGCATTTGAATGCCTCAGTTAGACGTATTTCATATCGTCTACGACGGTCTATCGAGGTCAAAATGAAATACATCGTCTAAACTAACAATTTTTCATCACGTAATTCTCGTCAATTGACGTGTAATCATTTGTCTTAATTCTTTATCGATATAAGTTCAATTAGGCGCATATGATGAATGATCTCGTTAGAAGGTGTAGCAATACTGTAATAAAATTTTACGTGAACCGGGGTGTTCTCATTGCAACTGCGTTACACTAATTCCATTTGTAAACAAGTTTGCCGTGCACCTGTTTGCAGTCTGTTGCGAACTCACGATTGCCACAGGAAATTTGTGAACAGAGAACTTCGGATTCTGAATTCCGAAAGTTCGCCGACGAAATAGAAATTTGTAGTACGGAGGAATCTGTGGTCGAAAACAGCGTTAATACTTAACACGGAAGAAAGAAGAGGAACGCGATTAAATTACTGAATTATTGAAATGTGAATTTATGAACAAAGAAATTTAGCAGACATGTCTGCGAAAATTGCTCGACAACTAGATTATATTTGTGTAAAAACTGCATGACTTCATGTACTGCGAGGTTCGAGTTCACGAACGCCGGATTTCACGATTCCCCGCGTGAAAAGAGATAATTCGGCTATAAAAAGTCACCCATTCAGAAAGCCCGTCGTTGCTTTCTATATTCTTATACGCGTATTCTATGACTCCGCTTACTTTTCGTCGTTACCTCAACAACCTCCGCATAATACAGGCGTACGAACTATATTACACGTTGAATGAAACGTTGGTGTCATTCATTACACTCGTGGCTAAAAGAAAAATGAAACAGATAATGACGGCTCAAACGGGCAATTGAATGAAGGATCTGTCATCCTACGTAATTTCGTCAGAGTTCGACAAATCCGACTTAACGAAAAGTATAAAGAAAGCCATCGAGGACACTGAACATTTTTTATTCATCAAAATTACTCGCGAAGCAAAATTTACATTCTCCTTCCGTATAACGTTTCACAATTACTTGTACATCTGAACAGTACTTGTTTTTAACGAAACGGTAAATTACAAATAATTAAATGATTAAAACGGAATTGTGTAACCAATTCTACGGATTTGTTTGGTATAATAATTGGAATAATTCACATTCGTATCTTGTTTGAACTGCTTTTTAATTCGTCGATTGAATACCGAATGTGAAATAACTATGTACCAATGTATACGTAATCAGGAACCGGAGAAGCAATTTGTGATCGTCAATAATATTACATTTCGCATTAATTGAAGCAATATAAAATATTTTACATAATTTACGTAGGTAAACTGTGTAAATTATATTTAATTAATTACGCAAGACTTACATTTTAAAAATGATGTAAATATAACGATGTATTGAAACGAATTTGCATGTTTAAGCGTGCAACTCGACACGCAAATAACGAGCCGCATGCTTTTTACAATACCGACAAAGTATATTCGGAAACTGATGCTCGCATGGAAGTCGGTCATCGATTAGCCCCCTATCTACAAAAAAAAGAGAACGAAAAAAATGGCCAACGGAGTGCAAACGAGCAAGATTAAACTGCGTCTAGCGTTAGATAGTTTCAGAACGTAAACCAGCATAGATGGCTTCATCTTTCTCAATTTTTGAAGAAATAGTTTCGCCTACTCGGTCTCAATGACTTCATATCATGCTCCTCCGCAGCTTTCATTTATGCAAGTACCCTTCCGTTTCTAACGGGATCACGTAGAACAGGTTCAAAATAAAGTGCCATGTAACTCACTGTAACGCGTTGCCTGCCGTGCATATTTCTAAATGAAAATGTCCAAAAATCTCGTTGCCTCCGCTGACGTAAGCAGAGTGACTCTCTACATTTACTTCTGTATAGTTTTAAACACTGCATGAATTATGATGCAGCCTCTTAATTAGTTGCTCATTTTAAATTTCACGGATTAATTATATTTGTAAAACTAAATTCTGTTGCTAATTACAATAAATAAATGATTTACTATTGAAACAATCATTACTCATTCCTGTATTTCTATGAAGGCTCGTTCCAATTTATAATGAAATTGCATTATGGTAATGTACGTTGAATGAATTAGCCTGGAAAAACTATGCATAATAACAGCGAGATAATGAACAATTAAAAACTTCCCGATTCGTTACGTTAAAAAATTTCTATTCTATAACATCCGTAAATTGAGGCCACTGCAAATAGTCGCAAAAAATTTTATATTTTCTCTTCTCTCTGAATAAAAGTCAGGTCTCCTATTATTCTATTTTAATATGTTATATGATGTATTTGTTCAAGTAGGTAGCTTCTATTTTTCTTCTATATATAGGGATATAAGTTTAATAAAAATTTCAAGAATAGCGCAATGTCTTCAATTAAGGTTAAACTCGAAATTACAGTTTGCCCATTACCACTGTTCTACCATAATTAATGGTAATGGGTTCTTTACCTCGCTAATTGCCAATACTCCGCACGTGTGCCAAAAATTTAAAACCGTTCGGATTTTAATTTTTTTTATTACTTTTTTGTCACATACATTTGTACATGATTAATGTTATCTGCAAATAGTCATGTTAAAATCAGGGAACATTTATCTTTTTCTTAAAAACAAAATAAAGAACACTTTTTGAATTGCAAGTAACAATAAATTGAATACCTCATCTATTTTATTACGCATCCTTTAATTTCTGTGAATTTTCAAATGTTCCACATAATATATTTCATTAAAATTTGATCAGCTGCATTTCATTAATATCGTCATTTTCTGGTCAGTCACACATTTCAATAATTTTAAACTTCGAAGCTTTAATATCGTTGAAATTACTTTTCTTCTTATTAATTATCAAATACATTGGAGTTGTATTAATATTGATCTTTCTATTCTTCAATCGTTTAATACAATCTTACTTTACGTTTCATTAAAATCTCGTAAGCTGGATTTAATGGAACGATTTTATACATGAGGATTGGGCTTGATCAGATTTTAAAATCATAGTATCTTCTACATAACACTGAACGGTGTCTCGATGCAGTTATTGGTGTCACATCATTACTCCTTTGTACGCACACAGACGCATTAACGATAAAATCAGCAAGGAATCACGGCCGATCAAAATAGAGCAATGTATTCATGTTACAGATAATTACACTCCGGTGACTATCGTACATTAATTGGATATGCAACCAAACATTGCCCACTGAAACACCCTCATTATTTCGATGAATCAGTAGTTACCAATACATCAGCCAAATGTAATTGAACTGCTCCTATTATGTATTCTTCTACCTTCCAATTGTAATCTGATTAAAAAATTCAACGTGCATCTAATCATTTCATAAATAATACGCTTTTTATTATTTATATTAATAACTGGTTTATTATTTGGACTGCAATTTCTCATGCTAAACAAAATATTCACGGCATGAATTTAAAAATGCACTTCATATAGAAATATCTTTTATTATCTAAGCTCTGGATATTCCGCATATTTTATGCATGAGTCTTCATAATTTCTGCACATTTAATTTTCTGACAAATGCATAAAGTACCCAGTCTACTTATTATTAGAAACGATAATATCAGAATCTACTAAGCATTTTTCTTGATATGTTACTTAGAACGAAATCGTGCACGTCAGATGCTTTACATTCTCGCTGAGAACATCGATCTATCTATTTCACGACACCGTACATCCAATCCTAACGTTAACACCTTGCAAGCTATTGCAATTTTTCCTCCTCTGTAAACCCTGATCTATAAAAGCGATGGAAAAGCTGTGACTCTTTGAATTCCTTGTAGACTCTCAATAATAACCAAACAGAACATTCTATACATAAAATAACAGGAAAGAGCAGTTTGAATCTACTCGATGAGTGAAGATAAATCATGAATATCTATTTTTCCTTTTGTAAAACGACTGTTCAAATGCTGTCAACATTGGAGAGAGACATAAGCCAGGGAGGTTCGAGTTTAGCCCTCATACTGCTAATCTAATCCCTTCAGCTTATCATTTATGTACGGCCACACCGGTGATCAAGTGGCGTCCAATCATTTCCTATACATTATTAACTCTTCTCATCGGTGTTCTATTCGTCGCGGCGACGGTGTATGGATACAGATCGGTGAAATGACGGGACGTGATGCATGGAACCATTGGGCACAGGGGCGTGCGCGGTCGTATCAGTGAAATTGGAACGCGAAATGTTATCGCACTTTACAGCGTAGCGCGGGGAAACATATTTCGGAGAGGGCCAGCCGGCTTAAAATCGCCGTTCGATGCGATATCGATCGATCCCGAGTCACACGCGTGTGACGCGCGCGCAGCCACACGAATTTACATCCTGAAGTGGACGTGTCGCGTCGGGACGAACGCCGCACTGTAACATCACAGGAAGGCGTGCGAACTTTCTGACACGTATTGTTGTAAAAGTTAAAAATTATTTTTGTAGACTCTTTAGATCTTATTTTTTTGGCCGATTTCATCCCACGCATCAAATATCTGTTTGATTTACTTGGAAAAACCCAGATAGATGTATTTGTTGATTTTATTTCATCTGCCAACGATTCACCAATTTACATCACAATAGCGATGCTCTGAAAACTGGTGAAATTCGGGAAATCAGAACACACCTCTTCCCGGACAGTACTTTTAGAATCCAGGCACGTAAACACGGTCTGGGGACTCGTAAAACGCAGCGCGGTAACGGCAAAGTTCCTTTCAGGAAAAATACGTACGTAGGACAACGAGTGAAACAAATTTGGAGGAGCAAACCGATGATAGACAACGTACCTGCTTGGAATAGAGTGCTACAGAATCGACAGAGGTAACGTATCGGAGTAAGCAAAAAACCTTTGTTCCTTAAAAGTAAATTCAAAAACAAAAGTTGAGAACTTTTATTGTTCTGCTTTAACAAAATAAAATCAACATGACCATTACACGTATGACAGTATTATAAACTAAACGTACGAAATTAAATATATAAAAATATAAAATACACGTTTTAAATTTTTTCGTATGAAATTAACAGAGCATGAACGAAGACAAAGAAAATCTTTGTAAAGTTGAAAACTGGTGGATAATTGCGAAATAAGAACAAACTCGTTTTACACGTTTCTGGTCGTTTGCTAAAGCGAACTTTAAATGACTTTTCGTGAGAAAAGCTTTCCACTTCGACGTCAGGAGAATGAATAATTAACCTGCCTTAAACTAATTAGCTGTTCACGTAAGTAGACAATATTGCGGTTCCATGCTACCTCTTTGTGCCTGTTGTCACGCGAGATGCATTTACAAATAATCGTGTTACCGTAACGATATTCTCCCTTAACAAATAGTGTTTTATTATTGCAAGTAAAATTACGTTAGTATTCATAAATCGAAGGTTTCACTATTATAACATTTTCTATGACGATATTTAATATATTCCGAATTGCAGCACTGCGGTTTGTATAATATACATCAGTTTAAACTAGAATATCAGAGAAACTTGGAAATACTGAGGAGTACAGAATTATTGCATTTTTTATAAAAAATATTTTGTAGCTATGTTGTTTTACACCATATCAAGTAATCATTTCAAATATTCTACCGCAGATCGATTTGAAAATTTATTGAGTCCTGTTAGAATTTTGAAAGTGGTGTGACCCAGAATCTATCGTGATCTATTTCCAACGAAGACACGTACTATGGGCAATTCCGCAAGTGCACAGCGGGAGCCTTGATAACCTCAATTAAAAATTGCTTCAAAGGCAGCGTACAGGAGCAACTAATTACGCCAGAGTAATATGAATCTGGCGTTAAACATTGAAATTCATAAAGACGCCATACGTTCAGGTTGCGCGGTGGTGCACCGCGTCGCGTCGCGGCATTATTTCATTATGAGAGACCAGAATGTGATATTGTTGACCGCGAGCACCGGCGCTGCTTTCTTTCACAGGTACAATTTTTCCCCATGCTTAAAACGATTTTCATTGTTACCAAAATGAAGGAGGAGACTTTTAAGAAAGGGCATGGCGGAGAAATTATTTCATCGTTTCCAGTGTACGCGAGACTTGAATGAGATTAATTGTACTGTTCCCCAAATTGTTGGCAAACAGAGCTCTGAAATAACGAGCTCTTTTCTTTCGTATTCGTCGTTTCTTTCAATCAATTGAAGGTGCAATAATAATCTTTGTCTGAATCATTTTCGTCGTGTAGACTAGGATCTTTTACAGACAGATTATACATGTTCACGCAGCTGGAAGAGAGTAATGAGCTCAGGAATAGTACGTAATTTTTCAATATAATTTTCATACACTCTGGTGCAAATTTTAATGAACACGTTACCGATATTTCAAACACACTGTTTGTTAACAGGGGAATGTAGTGAAGCAATTTTCACGTATCACTAAAAATGGTCTTTTACTGTGACGACGTGCTGAAATTTACGATCCGCAGAAATCAAATAAAGCAGTACATTCTGCATTCGCAATGAATAATCTCCTGTTGAACAGAATAATTAGTGAACTGTTAATTCATATTATGTATGATCCATAGTTGGACTAATTACAGAATATAATTCTAAATTAATTTCAAATGTACATTTCATCAATGCGCTAGTTTCACTTGATTTGGCAGAAATTTAATTAAACGTCTAAAGAATTGTTACCTGAAATAATTAGGTTTCAGATATCGTTATATATCATGCTTTACGAATAATTTTCCACTGAACAAAGGGCAAATAAAAAATGCGATTATTAATTACTTTTTCGAGTATCATTGACTGAACATGTAAATTTATCCCCCAAAAATATATGTATCTATTTAAATGTCATAGAGTGTCTTCAATAAATAAGTTCAAAAGCATTGTCTCATTTTCTTTAGAATCCTATATGCATAGACCAATGATGTGAAATTAAATGCTCACTTGGAAACCCTATAGATGCTTTAACAATTGTTTCTCCTAGCCATTACGTAAGCAACTCTGCAATCATTTCCCTCTCAAAGTCTTAACCAATCAATTTATCTGCCCGTAATAATCAGACAATCGAGGAGCACGAAAACAGTTCTTGTAGTTTTCAATCTAATGATTGAGTTACTATTTATTAATATTGGAAACAAGCCTTAATTGTGTTACGGAATAAATGAGTATTGAAGGCATTAGAATCCACCACATTTGATAAGTCAAGAACAGAGAAGTCTCGCATTGATTCGATCTTGATCTTACCTGCTGGTGCTGTGAATGGTAATCGGAAGCGCCGTTCGGGAATCTATAACGGAAGGGACTGTGCACAGGGCAGTTAACGCGAAACGGGCTCTCGCTCGGTAACCTTGGCGGCGGATGAGAATGGGGACCATAGATGACACAGTCCATCGGTATAGGTCTTCCGGGGGCGTGATCGAGGGGCCGACAAGAATAGTTGACTGGCGGCGGTCTCACAGGAGGATGTTCAATCGGGCGACAACCCGTCTGTTCCATCGGCGGCCTCCCAGGGTGCTGTTGTTCGTGGAGTCGATGCTCCAGCATCCGCGAAACGTGCTCCACCGACCTGCAACCGTGGTCGTGCATCCGGCCGAAGTGATGATCGTGCATGTAACTAGCGTGATCCTTCAGCCTGCAAGGATGTTCTATTGCTCGCATCGCGTGATGCTCGAGGAGGCCGCCTCGCATCGGCGTGGAAGACATCGAGGAAGATGTCGCGGGATGATCGACAGCTGACCTCGGCTGTTCGGTGCGTATCTGTTGGTCGAGCGGTCTGCTCATCGCCTCCAACGATCGGCTCGACGGATGATGCTCCATGGAGCCACGAATGGGATCGGCCGATGGTTGCCGTATCACGGAGTCGATCGATCTCATCGACTCCATCGACCTCATCGACTCGGTAGACCGCATGCTGTGCTCGATCGGTCGCATCGGCGAGGGATCGGTCGATCTGCACGGTCTGCTCCAGCACCGCGGTATGGTGTTCGCACCTTCGTTCGGGTTGCCGCCGTTACCACCGAGGCCGGCCCCTCCGATAGCACTGCCGGCACCATGACCTTGAGGTGGCCAACCAACCGAATAGGGATCCATCTCCATCGGCGGATGTCGTCGTCGTCAGCTCGTTACGGTGCCTGTCGCCACATGGTTCGGACCGGTGCGACTACCCTGCTCGCGTTCATGCCGAATCGGCCACACTCGTCACACTGGCGAACTAGACGTGACGCGGTTACACGCACTCAGTACACACGCGAAACCGCACTCGCGGCGAACACGCGGTCGATCTCGCGATACTCATATAAAATTACCAGCGGTGATACGATCGACAGAAAGGAGAAACGTGACTGTACACGGGTGAAACGATACAGGAAAATAAAATGATAACGCGTCGTCACTCGAGAGTAACGCGACGAAGAAAAACATTCGGACGAGGGAAAAAGCCGTGAGGAAGTGCGGCAGCGACCGGAAGGCGACGCATCGCGACGCCACGCTCTCTAGCACTGAGCCTCGCGGCCTCGACTGCCGCGCAGTTCCTCCACGCAAACCAACCAACCGACCCACTACCCCCGACTATCCATCCACCGCCTAACTATCCACCCCTACCCGCGTCCCTGCCACCCCGTCCATCCCCGTTCCCACGTACGCCAGTATCGCCGCTCTCTCCTCGCCCACGGTAATGCCTCTCTTTCATCCCTCTGGACCGCAATGTTCACCCACGGTCTCCGGCAACGTCCCCTCTCTGTCCTTCTCCTGTGCAATCCCCTTCTACAGTCCCTGCTTCCACTCTCCTATTCCTGTCCTTCTTCTTGTTCCACGGACAATCTCCGGCCGCATCGTCGCGCCGAGTCACACACTTTTCTCCTTCGGTTCATCTCTACCCCCAACCCCCACCCCGTCCTCTTGCCCATTTCGGCTTTACGATGGCTTTCTTTGTCCTCGTATCAGCGCCCACATGTTCCATCGCATCAAGTTCAAAAATGTTTAAGTCGTATTCGACGCTCCAATCTCTGAAATTGAACGGACGCGATTCGGGATTAAAGAGGAAGGCGATTAATGGTGCGATCCAGCCTCGGTCTCTGTTCCGAGATAACACGGTAGTGGGGTCGAAACACTCGAGCGAGGGTGCACGTTTAAAACCGCGTGAATGAAAAACAAAATCGATTGCTTTGCGCCAGGTGGCTCCTGCGATACCGTATCAGCATTGTAACATACATACTAACTCCGATTCTCTACGTTCAGGGTTGACCGATATCTCGAAAGCGGACTGATTAGGTTCAAGTGTTTGAATTCGATTATGCGATCACCCGGCGTCGCCGTGTATTGCGCTGTTTCAAGTGGAACACAGCTTTGCCATTGTTTTCTCGATAAAGGACAAATAGGCGGCTGGTACGAGTACCGAGCTAATAGATACAGATTGTTTCCATAGTTCGTATACTATGTTAAAGTGTGAACCGCGCGTTTGTTGACAGGCTTTGCTGGATCGTAATCGATTTTGCGAAAGTTTACGAATCATACAATGTGCTGATCTACACACGTTCGGTAAATCTCAGTTAACTCCCTTCGAGTTTTCTCAGCTTGTTTCTTAAGTTCTCGATGTAAACGGGTTTACTATACATCTTTCAAAATCAAAATCATTTCATATTTCTCAAAATCAAAAGTGACAATGATATATTCCGAATATAAATCATCCAGAGATAAATTGAATGACGGACGGTCCAGCGAACGCGATATATCATAAGCTGAAGCGAGTCGGCATAAAGATAATCTTATATTCCCACTCGATCTTCTAGAGTCGAACCGTATCACTTCCGCTTAGCCACCGTTTATTGACGGATCGTTTCGCTAAGATTTCGCGACACTTGTTGCCTGGCCACCATCGATCTAGCCTTAATCGCCTTTCAGGTTGCGGGAACAACGAGACAGATAAAACACCATCGGGTACGTCGAAGTTATGAATTGGTTTAATCCACTAAGACGAGTTACAATTTGCCTCACATAAGCGTTTCTAAAAATCGAAAATAAAACATAATTTTCAATTTTCCTCCCTGGATTATATTAAAGCTGAGAAAAATAAAAGCTGTACGCCTAGATTTTTATGCAATTCTTTTTTACGGTTCAGATTTAAGAAAGGAAAATTGATTGAGAGAAACGCTATTAAAAGAAACGTACAGTTTGGGACAGACACTTGGAAATGGAGGTTGCGTGGCGCGACGCGGCGGCGGCGGCGGCGACGGCGGCCAGGCCGGCCGGTGAGATTCATTCATTATAACTGCGGCGGTTGAATTATACATATAGCGAGCGTCAGTCAACGTCAACGCAGTTTAACCAGCACAATGAAGGCTGAAACCATAGGCGAAACCAGCGACGGCTAACTTTCCTAATTGGACACGTGATTCTCCTCTCCTGTGTCTTCCCGCGATCGTTTTTTATGCATTATACACCCGACGCGATCCCTAGAACGTGTCTCGCCTGCGAAGTTTGACCTAGATTAATCCAAGCATTTCCGGGACACGGTTCCTAGTTCCATGCGTGTAACTAAACAACTCTGCCACCAGTGCCATGTACTACGACCGAATGCTCGGTTTCGTGGACACGCATCAAGCCACGATCCTCGACGGATTTGCCTTGAACTAGTTTCTCGTGGATGCACAGCAAGAAAACTGACGACAGCTCGTACGCGACTGACTTTAGCATCGCAGGGGGAGTAAACGTCGTTCGAAATTTTAGCACTCTTCGATCGACCAGATTTCTGCTGCAGACATATTTACGACCTCATACTCGGATGCACACTAGACCGTGGCACCATACGCGTTCCACAAGGAGGTGGATCGGATTTCGGCTCCTCATTAGTGGAGAGACACTCTGTAAAAATTGCTATTAGAAATTTTCATAAATCTAAGGTGCATACAATAGCACACTTCAGAAGACGCAAGGCCATGCTACTTGGATCGACGCTAAAACGCGCCAGCGCAGATATTTCAGTTTCAGAAAGATTTACTAAACCCAGAAATATATACGAGAGACTTCAACTATTGTATTAAAGGGAGTTACAGATGTTTTGTAGAAAGTCCACAGTATTTCCGGAAAAGTATAACAGAAACAAGAGACTTGGCAACAGACTTTTTTAACGCAATTCCTCGCGGGACAGACATTCGTATTGTGACAAACGCAGAATAAAAAGATTTTTGAGAGATGTTTTGTATCGTCGACATTTTAAGGCGTGAGAAGCTACACATCGTCTAGATGTCTAGAAAGTACAAGCTTTTATTCTTAAGTGCTGCGAGGTCTTTCCTTCTTTTTTATACGTTTTACTTTTATTTTTGGTGGAGCAACGTAACGGATCACCCAGCTGTACATACACAGATGTGCGAATAGTTCTGGGGTGGCGGTAGATCTGCGCACAGATCAATATCTACAGTAAAAAGAAACAGATTCGTGCCCGAAAGTTCGAATTATTTCTTATAAGCCGATACGCCTCTCAGATTTGCATTAAGATCATTAATAAAAAAACAAATAATAAAACAACGTTTGAGAGAAGATGGAAAACGAGAGATGGCTTATAACAAGCGATTACTTCTGTTTAAATATTATTTAAGTCACGTGCATCGACCTGGAATTCATGGCTTCAATTTTGCATGATATTACATATGAACTTATGTCAGGACATATACTTGCATAAGAAAATATGATGTTTACCAAGAAGGTAACGCCTCGGCGTGCCACCGTACATACTATAAAGATCTACTATTTATATCACAGACGGTAAACACACTTTCACCCTCGTTGCAAGAGGTCATGTGAGAATAACCTTAATCACCTGATTAATACGGAAATGGCAGAAGCCGTCACGAAAGGTCAATTATCTATAATATCCCTAACAGGTTACCTAATAATTATTACTAACTCTTGTTAAAAAAAAATAAAAGTGTTTCAATTTCAGTTTGAATTATCACAGAAAAATATACACCCAGTTATGTACTCATTAAAGATCTTTTAAATTGAACATATTGCATTTATAACAATGAGTAACTACTGCAGTATAATATAGTATGTATAGACACTGCATGCATATGTATTTCAATAAAAACCAGCTTTGACTATAGATTTAACTAGAACGATGGAAGTTGTTTGTATGCTAATGCAATAACTGCAATGTGAATGGGAAAACTAATTGTATAAAACTGTTTTCATGGAATTATTTTTCGACGGTATTGTATCCAGACATCACGTGCCAGGATAAAAAAGAATTTCATTTTCCTTATCTGTTCAATTTATAAAACACAGTGCATGGATCAAAAGCACATTCTACCTACGATAATAAGAACGTTTTATTTATTTAAAAGATAGGAAGAGTATCAGAGATCATGCACCATCGTGGCGTTTATCTATCGCGACTATAAATAAACAAGTGAGATAATCTCTTAGATGTGGTTTATAGAGTAACATTTAGATAAAAGGCAACCCTTAAGAGTAATAAATTCCTGATATCCGATGTTCCCCTCGCGTTCTACCCGGGGCATGTACCCGTGCGCGGCGCACGTGCGAAACATAAATCCAGATTTTTGACCGAACAAAGTGGTTGCACCTCGTAAACGATTCTTTTCAATTCTCGTTAAGGCTAAAGCTCGTCAGACGTGAAATATGTATACGGGAGCACTCTGCTCCCACGTGTGAAGATCGCTTCGCGAGGGCATTAAAGTCGCGGGAAACCCATTTTGAATCGAAAGAAAAGTATCAATAAAACGTACCATATTCATTGAAAGATTCAAGAATCATGCGCAATCTCGTTCTTTTCTATTCGAGGCATAAAAGAAATCCTTAAGGGAATATCCATGCATGCTTTACAAAATAATAAACTGATCTTCAGAATAAGAATTTCTACAGTATAACACAGAATTGTCTAGTTATCGAAATATTTACACACGTATTTATTCTAGATTGTTATTTAGCAATTTTACAAGCCGATCTCTGAGGTCCTTAATTACGGATGAAGTTTATACTCAAGAACTTGGCAGTAAACAGATGCGTGTATTTAGCAAGTAATTACCCAAGTAATTGCTTGAATTTCGGGTGATCCCTGTCTAATTTACATCCATCTGTCCTTTAATCAAATGCAAGACCGTCTTTCGACTGACAATAAAGTGGTATTTGTCAACACTGAATTTCGAAGTTAATTTCAGAGGCTTCACTTTAAAAGATCATGATATTAAAATTAAAATAAAAATGGTTTTCATTCAGCCTCTGAGGAGGTTTTGGAAATTTGGAATTGGAAATTATGTTTCAATGAAAATAAATGTCTTACTGTACGTTATAAGGGTGTTAAAATAAACAGTAAAGATTTGAATTGAAGTTTAGCTGTAGTAACCGCGAATAAACTACGATTCGTTGTCAACGGTGGTTAGCAGAGGAAGCTCGGTTAACGGAGGGTGGGAGAGAGCACGTACAGAAAATGCGGTTATCCCTGGCACGCTGGGAGAAGGGCTGCTGCGGATATGTACGCTGCTGAAGATAAACGACTCGACGCGGCGCGCCATCGATCCCGCGGACTTCGGTTTACTTAAAGAAAAATGATAATGAAAGATGGACGTTATTCGCTCGTAAATATTTGCGCTCGTAACGAGGAGAGCAGGGAGAAATGGAGAAAAAAGAAAAGAATTTCTTTTTTTGCCACTATTACCATTGCAGAGAGTAAACAAGGATATCGAACCGAATAATTAAAATTGATTTAATTCATCAATTATTTGATCAAATTCTATTGAAGTCGATTTTTGATCAAATCTTCAATTCAACTCTTTATTATTTCTTTTTAGTTACGAATATGAAGATCTGCACTGATTTTAAAATTTTCATCATTTCAAATTGCAAATTTTATAAAGGGAATAAAACAGCGCGGCGCTAAGTAGATTGCAAATAAAATTGTACTATGCGAGGTGTGATATTAGTAAAGAAAACGGAGTTAAGAAAGGCAATACGATAGGTAAAGTGGAATTATACCAGAGAGTATATGTACTTCATGTAAATTATAAGAGAAACGTGTTTCCACTAATAACATTTCGCACGTAATTGGCGACGAGAGGAATGCATGCTCGTGTTGTCTCTTGTAAATCGAATGAAGCATCTCGGCATTTCGCTTCAAAAGGGATTTGCGGAGCGAGCACGTAAGTAGAAAAGTGCAAGAACCGAGTTAACTTTCGCGGACAACCGGAGAAACGAAGTTTTCATCGCTGTACCGCGACGCGACGCGTGAAAGAAGGCTTTTTCTCGCTGGTAAAATAGATAGTCTCCCCACGGAGCGGCAAGATAATTTTTATTATCCTACGTGACGAAGAAAATCCGCGGAAAATTCTAATTAAGGCTATTATAAAATCGTTTCTTCAACACGACAGACAAGAAACGACGAAATAAAGTTTGTCAATATTATCCGATTATCATTAGAAAACAGAATTGTAAGCACGAATAAGAAGATTTTACGCGCTCATTAAAAGATGCTCTCAGTTATAAAATATAATATATTTAATTATTAAATATATGTAGGTGATTTATAGTAACTTACTTCTTCGAAGTGATGTAACTGAATCAGAATAATTGATGTCACTTACCTATAACATAAAAAAAAGAAAATATATAACACCATTTCGTTATAAATAAATATTCTTAAAACTAAACGTAATAATATTTTGTAAAGATTATTTGTTCTTCTTTGACAGTATTCTTTCGTACGTACAACGTCCGAATGTCGCGGATGGAAACATGGATTGTTTGACTTCAGGCGAAGGACCGAGCGAAATAGAAAAAGCATCGCTTTCCAACGGGTTGCAATATTTGCATTCTGAAACACCTATCCTTCACGCTACGAATTTCCCATTTTAGTCGAAACGAGAGTCAAAAGAGAGACAGTTTTTTGTGGGAAATTGTAAAGTACATGAATGAGTAATTTTACTCCGCTTTACTCGTATATAACAAATAATAATATTATTGGTCTACAGATTTGTAGTATAGTGTATCAAACTTTTTTGACCAATTATTTAAATTGTAATGCTTATCTTATTTTGGCTATAAGCACATTATATTCTTTAATATTTTTATTTTTCGTAACAAAATTGCATGTACCACGTACGATCTAATAATTATTAAACTGTAAAGTTTAATCTCAAATCTATGTCAATTTACATGACAAAACAGTGTATTGTTCCGTGATACAGTATTGGGTTATGCGCTACGTGCAAAAAGTAAAAGAATTTACGGCGCCAAAAGTGTTCAACCTACGTCACTGCTTTCTGACCTACATTAAAGTTTTCGAATGTCCCGTTTCCAATTTTCCAGGCTTCGATACCAATGCACAGCCGGAACTTTCAAAAGTAAAAAACTAATCGAAAATTTTCGACGATCGATCGGTCAAATTTATGACTGACCAAGTGTGTATGTGATTTAACGCTTTTAAGACAAGCATGATATGTGCGAATACGTATTTAATAATATAAGTAATATTTGCAAGAAAACTGATTTATTACCACATTCATAAGAAACAAAATAAACGTAATAATATCTATTTGAGATAATTGAATGATCTTTCATATTTAGAGAAAACAACAACGTCCGAATGTCGCGGATGGAAACATGGATTGTTTGACTTCAGGCGAAGGACCGAGCGAAATAGAAAAAGCATCGCTTTCCAACGGGTTGCAATATTTGCATTCTGAAACACCTATCCTTCACGCTACGAATTTCCCATTTTAGTCGAAACGAGAGTCAAAAGAGAGACAGTTTTTTGTGGGAAATTGTAAAGTACATGAATGAGTAATTTTACTCCGCTTTACTCGTATATAACAAATAATAATATTATTGGTCTACAGATTTGTAGTATAGTGTATCAAACTTTTTTGACCAATTATTTAAATTGTAATGCTTATCTTATTTTGGCTATAAGCACATTATATTCTTTAATATTTTTATTTTTCGTAACAAAATTGCATGTACCACGTACGATCTAATAATTATTAAACTGTAAAGTTTAATCTCAAATCTATGTCAATTTACATGACAAAACAGTGTATTGTTCCGTGATACAGTATTGGGTTATGCGCTACGTGCAAAAAGTAAAAGAATTTACGGCGCCAAAAGTGTTCAACCTACGTCACTGCTTTCTGACCTACATTAAAGTTTTCGAATGTCCCGTTTCCAATTTTCCAGGCTTCGATACCAATGCACAGCCGGAACTTTCAAAAGTAAAAAACTAATCGAAAATTTTCGACGATCGATCGGTCAAATTTATGACTGACCAAGTGTGTATGTGATTTAACGCTTTTAAGACAAGCATGATATGTGCGAATACGTATTTAATAATATAAGTAATATTTGCAAGAAAACTGATTTATTACCACATTCATAAGAAACAAAATAAACGTAATAATATCTATTTGAGATAATTGAATGATCTTTCATATTTAGAGAAAACATAGTACAAAATGTACGAGAAAACGTTTGGTTGGTTTTATAACAATTATTGCATACGATATTCGTGCATGATAACAGTCCAGTCAGAGAAATTGAATAAGCTTCTTTCCAGGAAGATGCTTTATGGATATATAAAATTAGGTAACAGCGAGAAGAGGAATAAACAACGAGATTCTGAAACTACCCTCGCTTTAATGTTCCCCCGAATCCAGTGAGGGAGGTATTGGAAGCTCACAAAGGGACGCGAACGAAGCTAATTTCACGGAGTAGAAAACCGGATAACGATACGATACGACGGCATACGGCGGCGCAGCTGTTTCGTACGTTCGTTCGTTCGAGGAGGACTTAACCGTTTGATATTCAAGGATGGTCGCGGTCCGCGTTTTGATATTCGTTACGCGGAACTACCCCAGATACCCGCCGTTACACCGTTTCGACGACTGCCGCATAAGCCGCTAGACGACATATTGCGTACACGTCGCCTCGAATTCAAAGGGCATTTAAATGATCCCATTATGAACACGATTATTCTTACGCGCAACTCTATTTAAAGGTTGCTAGTCATTGATACGTTAATCCGGCTGATTCGAATTCATAACAAAGGATCCTCTCTGTTATCACGTTCCAGCGCTCCTATTAAGAATTGCGAGTTCTTCTAATTATAAAAAGTGGACAGTATTGAATTGTTATATTTACTATAGGAAAAAGATATTTCATGTTATCCGTGAAACAATTTTTGATAAGAAAATTCCATTTGTTTCTCTAATTTGTTTACGCAGATAAGTTTGTGAGTTCATTTGAAGAACAAAAATTGGCAGAAAAACTCGATACGTATCGGTTTTCACTTTCAATCAATCATTGTTAAACCAGTTATCAATCTCCTTACTAATTATGCCGGGTAATTAGCATAGGCTGCATCGACCTTAATTTTCCCAAATATTCCCGGGTCGATAATCGAAAACAGCCGTTTTGTATACACCAGGAACGTTTACGATCAATTTACCTTTCACGCGAAGGGTTTGCGTATCAATATTGAATCGAGTCGGTTATTCGCTACGTAACCCGCGATCTAGATATTTTACATCCGCGTTCCCAGTTCAATACTGGCGTGTGATAATGCTGGTACACCGGTTACTCCTTCTCGCGCTGCCTTCAATTAATTTTTACCCGCACGATTATAATTACTTACGCGCATTCATAACAACGGGTACGTTCCCCCATGTAATTAGTCCGACACTTTTCTATTTTTCGAAACATCCGCTCGGGAATGTCGACCAAATAACAATTAAAGGGTCTACGTAACTGCATCGACAATTTAATTACGACTAATCGATTCGGGTAAACTACGTTTTACACACGCGCTGCAACGTTTCTCCCGCCGTTAATGCGGCGTAAATGCAATCACGTACTCGCCAAAGTAAACGACGAGGCATGATAACGCGATACTCGAGTTTTTTTCAGGCGTTAGCAGGTAGACTCAGGTTAACTGACCCGGTTTCTCCCTGTCACTCGAATGCGGTGGAGAAAAAGAACTGTACTATTTGAAATTTCATTTCACAAATGTTTACACAGAAAAAAGTAAGAACAGTACAGGAAAAAAGATATGTTAGTAATTGTACTGCCGTAAGCATACACTTACTCTGATGAAAGTTTTTCATTAGCCGATGAACATCACTCGAAGCGATTTTATTTCAAATCGATCAGACGTTTTAATTAAACTGAATTTATTATCGGGAATCTTCATACCCACTTGCACCTACAGAGCAGAGATTCGAAAATGGTATTTGCAAATTCCTTTTAAGTTTTTAAGTATCGCATAAATACGGCACAAGCATAAAGCGTAAGAGTATTTATAGATAGTCTTCTATTGATTAAATATTCATTTTTTGCCAAATGTCGTTTAACACAATTTTTATGTCTTCCATTTCCAAATTATGCAACCTTGTAAAAGAGCTTATTAATAATATGAAGAATGGGGGACAGATCTTTTTCATGCGCGAAGTCCGTGAATGGAAGGAGGGAAACCGAACGATGCGCTAGTATCGATAATCAATCGCATCCGCAACTGTAGTTGCGGCACCGTTGCATTCTTTGAGATCTGATGCAAATTTCGTTTTAGTGTCCGAACTCATCAAGGGGATTAATTTATCCGTGTAACACACGCTGTCTGGCGAACTCTTCGATGGTAATTAGTACGCTTGTACGACTTTCGAAATTACTTTCCCCATGTTCTGTAAAATATCGAATCGAAACGTTGGGAAAAAAATAGCCGGTGTCCTTGTATGAAATACGAGATCGAAAGCCGTTCGTATCAATACATTTCCATCGCAACGTAGCTGCGTGCAGTGGTAGAAAAAAAAGCGCATTCATACATTGCGTTTTATGATTTCAGTGGACGATACCTCTTGCTATCTACGCCAAGCTAAATCCGTGATGCGAATGCGATTCGATTGAATGTTACATCTTTATACAATTTTTATACAAATGCGCTTGCTGATCTTTGGTGCACAGGAAAATGTAATGTTCAAGGAACTTGTGCGTTCAATTTAAACCAAAAATACTTTACCCTTCGTTTAGCAATATTATTTAAGACACTAACAAACTAAATCTTATAAAAAATTAGGTGCAAAGTAATTGCAGTATTAAAACGACGGACGTTGTGAACTGAAAATTACCCAGAGTACGCTGTACGTAGTGGTAAATTAGCATGTGTCAGCTAACTGGCGTTAATTCTCGTCACACTTATTATTTTTAATTACCCGCGCAGCTGTTAAGTGTAATTCTTATTGCAGGTATATAATTGAAACGTAGTCTAAAGAGGAATAACACATAACATGGTGAAATGATAATACGAGAGAATGACGTATAATTTTAGATTTGAAGTACAGAAATGAAATATTAATGTCCCTAAAAGTAGAAATTACTATTGTAGTGAAAATCTCTTCACAGCTTAACTGAATATTATATTATTCTTATGCAGAACAGACAATTTTTGATATATTTCTCCGTCATGCAATTACTATTACTTGACATGATATTCTATATATTATTAATTTATAAATAAATATTTTATTCGAAATTCCCTCTATCATGATAATAAAACTGCGTTCTAATTATAATTGAAATTAAATAATACAGAGTAAGTGTGTGTCTACATTAAAGACATTTTATTAGCAACAAACAGAAACGTTTATCACAGATACAATGCATTAATCAATTGCTGTTCCTGGTTTTTATTTAAGAACCATTGATCAAACGGAGCGAAATACGCCTTTCCTTTATACGACCTCCGTAAAGTTTAAGAACGAAATACATAAACTTTGAGATACCGAGTATTCGCAAGAGAGTTGGACAGTTGGTTAAATTTATGCAAGAAGTTTGAAACTCTTGTATCCGAAATAAATATATAACAAAATCTCCGGTACGCACGGTTGTACACCGTCCACGAGAAGACGTTTTTACCTTGACGTTCTGACGACGGTATTCCTTGGTGTGAGCGAGGTAATATTTATAGACATGCGACGGCAACGACTTCTTGGTCTCCTCCCCGATCCATCTGTGGACCGACTCGAGTGCCGGTGGTTTCTGGACGCGGGTACCGCCCGGAGAACGTTGACCGAGCGATCCACCCGGCGAGCCGAGTCTAGCCGCGCTGACCGACTTGCTCAAATGATGCCCGGAGGACGAGCTCGGCGGTGGATGCGTGTGGTAATAGGGGTTACACGGCGGCCGCCTGTCGATTACGTCGACGTGCCTGCGCGGCGAGGGCGTTTCGGACAATCGTTGGTGCAGACGCTCGCGTCGCGGCCGTTCCTCTTGATGCAGGTGCTCCGGCTCGGGATAAGTCGGGCGCACGTACGGCGGTATGTGACGCACGGTGCACTGCTGCAGCGTCAACACCGGTCTCTGACACACCCTGCACGGCGGATACACCTGCGGATTCCACGAGTGGTAGCAGCATCCCGGCGACCTGGAGCCAAGCGGATCCCTGGTCGCAGGGTGGTTCATGACGAACTTCACATCGCATCAAGAACCCTGGCTCTTTCCCCTCCTTTCGGTGTCCAGCTTCCGCCACCTTCACCAGCGTCGTTCACTACCGCGGCTACATCATTGTCTTCTTTCGATCACAGTCGCACAATACGAACGTAACACCGACGGGAACGTTCGTCAACGTCATTCACGTGATAAACCCGAGCACTGATCAATCGAGGCTCCGACGTTTAATTTTCATTCGGCGGAGGTGTACAGAGACGTTACTGAACTCTGGTTCGATAAATTTTTGTTCCGTTTCGATTCAGGTTAACGGCCTAGACTTGCCTTGGGCTAAACCATTGGATAATAAAAGTATATGTACTAAAGATAATAAGATACCGAGTATATGTATAGCTTGAACAATAGGAAGAAAGGGTAGTATATTAGAAGAGTATCGGGTAGTAAAAATTTTATCAGTTTCTATAAGAGGGTAGATCACTATCTTCCGCTAAAGAAATATTGTATTTTTAAGAATTTCTTTTTTACAAAATATTTAGACAAGAGAAATATCGTGGAAAGAGAAATAATATGAAAATATTCGTTGAAAACACGTGCTCGATTAAAGCACGTCAAGCCACGAGAAACTCTTTTTGATTCATTCCAATATCTGAATACATTCTTCAAATATGTACTTTTAAAGTTTTACTCTTCGGATACGCGACCTACATTTTTTATTTGACATCGTCAAACCTACGTTTCTCCCAAATATCCAACTTAAAATTCTTTCCTCAATCGCGCAGCAGATTCAATCTAATTAGAATGACAGGAATTGTTAGGATATTAAAGAAACTCAGAACTGCTATTTCAATTTGTACTTGCAATTCGAATCCTTTATTAATTTATTAAAGAATCTCACTAACTAACGAAGTGTAAATCCTTGCAAGGTGAAAGCAACTGTTTCGTTGAAAAGGAACTGTGTCAGTGGAAGTGAAACTGCGAAACGCGTATTTCTGGTTTTCCCTCAGTCTGTCTCATAGTGAAGACTGTAAGTTTCAACTTAACGCTAATAAAGCGAGTACCAGGTGCCTCGACTTCTAATATTCTTTGCACAGATCTAACATTCCTCGTGCACGCAGACTGGGGTTTAGTCAAACAGGACAGGCTCGTAGCTGTCAGCTGTGCAGTAAGACAGATTCGAAGCTTGCGTGGCCATGAATGAAACCAATGCAAAGAGGGTAACTACGAAGGAAGTTTTGTAAGCATGATTAATACACATAAGTTTTAAGACAAAGTGCAGTCTCCAAGAAACTAAATCTACTTAACCCGACATTTTACAATGTGCCAATTTTATATGCAAATCCACTGTTCCTCATGGATTTATTCAATTCCAACATGAATTGCAATAACTTCAGATATATTTCCACTTGAAACAAATTTAGGAGAGGTTGTTTGTGATTCAATGGCATATTTTGTAGTATAGATGCACTGCTTCAATGATATGAAGGAAATTGGAATCAAACGGTTATACGGGACATTAAACGGAAGACACGGAAATATCTAGAAAACGTTTACGTACCAAGGATACGAACGACATAGAGGGAAAGAATATTATAAACGATGAGAAACGTTCGAGACTTTATCAATACCATTTTTGAGCTGTCGAAGAAACAATTCCTTCTATTAAAGAGATATATTACTGAGCATAACGACGTGACTAAAGTAGTATTCAAAATTAGGATAAATGCTTAATTATAGTGAATTTTGAGTTATGCGAAGGTTGTCACGAAAGACTTTAATGAAAACTGCAAATAATTAGACAGAAGCATTTTAAAATACATAAAAGAAATTGTACATATTATTTCTTAGTGAAATCATAATATTCTAATTAGGTTTTCAGGCAAACTGCATTTGAACTTATTCACACAATATCGTACCATTTAGTATAACAAGTACATGTAATTATAGTCCGGAATAGCACGAGTACACTAATTGCAATTACAACAAAATGTTTTCATTTAACATTTGTCCCCATGCAGTTGCTAATGAAAGCATATGCAGTGTCTGATTAAACAGAAATTGGTACGGGAAATTAAATACGTTGTAGCAATCTTCAAAGGTAGAGAAGACAAACAACAAAGTGTGCGCAATGAACATAAGTGACATTTTCATCGGTCTAAGTCTCGAGTTCTCATATGGACATCGACAATTATAAACTTTTATACTAACATATTTTTTTTTATATCGACAAATAAGAATTTGCAGAAATAAGATCAGGGAAGGGAAGCGTGTCGTGCATAAGGCACAGAACGCAGCAAATTTTTGGCCAAAAGGATTACCGGAGTCCATAAATTATTCTCTGGTAAAATCCGAGACAACGAGACTATCGCCTTTCCGTGCGATGGGTGTTGTTTGCTAGTGAAAAGGCGGTTAAGTACGGGAAGGGAAGCTGTGCGTGGACCTGAATACAAAATAGGATGATGATACAGAGGACAATGCCGCCTCTCGCGATGCACCTAAGATGCATCGTGTGCGAGCTTTCGGGAAATATGAAAACGTCCAAAAGTTTAGCCCCTTACGAATTCCTGATCTCTTCTGGGACGAAATCAGACAACTAAATAATTTAAATCCATAAGAAGATAAGGAAATGCGTGGAAAGAAATTTCGTTTCCAAAGATGCAGTCAATACAAAATATATTTACTAAAAAGAACGGAATATCATAGCGTTTACGATTTATTTAAATTACGCATATAGTGTATTATAAAATGATTTATATTGCCTCGCGTTAAAACCGCAGACGTACGAGTACCCAAAACAAGAACAGGCTGTAGTTTCCGCGCAGTGGGAGTGAAGGAACGAAGCGTGCTGAACGTAAATCAAAAGACGCCTGACGGTCTGGCACCGAGGTTACGAATGTGTCTAATATATTATTCCACGCCGTATTCTTATACGTCGAAGCATTTTCTGTTTGCGTAAGCTTGCTCGGTTGGCCCAGTTCAGGCACCAGGCCATGAAACGACTACCTATCACGCTGCTAAACGTTTTCGTCTAGAAGTCGTACTCTCTTCTCTCTCTTTCTGAATTCTCTTCTTAAACCAGCCCGAAACTTCCCAGCGGCGCACATTTCCTTAACCCTCTTTTCCTATGCACTCGTATGTACGTACAGTCTGTCACACAACCGCGTACTTGAAATTCAGTACGCAGTGGCTGAGTTTGGGTAATCTAAGAATATACGGTCCCCTTTGCGTGTTTTACTCAAAAGAATTCTTTCGTTTTATTGAGAACCGGTTTTGAGAATTTGTACAGGATAAAACAGAGGCGATGATATAAAACGTAGTTTCAGGAGGAACATTGAAAGAAACAGTTCCATCTTATATAATCTAATCTTGTTAAACTGGATCATTTTTTTTCTCTAAATGGAATCCCGATTCGCATAAAATTTATTAAAAAAATGCAAACACGTCGTTCTGGAACAGACTGTACGTTCTCCCTACATTTCCATTTCCTTAAACTCTTATTCCTACCGGCGGTCCTTCCGCCCCGGAGGAGTCAGCCAGGGGTGTAACTTCGATCTGCTGCCTCTGGAGGAGAGGATTGGCACTATTTCAAAACTGTTCGCTTTTCCTTTCCGTCTTCGTCTTTGTACGCGTACGGACGCCTGACTGCGTCGAGATAACCAGAGAAATACAAAATAATTGCAACAGCGATGCCACAGACTGATGCATCTCTGCCCAGATAATATTCATCCCGGTTAAAATCATTTATAAATCACTCATGATGGACATACCATAGCGTTTTAGAAAAAGATTCACTGATCCTCAAACCTTTCAATAAATACCATTAAAACTGTGCGAATCATTAATATTACATTAAAGCAACGATTACATGGAATATACAGATGTAATACGTATTTTATTTCTGTATTTGGTATGTTCAATTGAATAGGATTTCATCATAAATATCGATGTTATCAAGCAGTGTGAAAAGTATATTACGAAATGGAAATAGCGATGCGACTATTAATTTCCGAATGATAAATGACGCTATACGGCACCGCGTATTGGATCCGACTCTAAAATATCCGTAAGCTCATTGCTCTACTATTAATTTGTGTCAGACTGTGAAACAAATCTATCCATTCAACGCAAGAGTACGTGAATGCAAATATCGTACCACGCATTATGGTATTTAATATACAATATTATTCAAGTAACTTTCAAATGTTGTTAAAAAGAGCTTGATCATGCATATTTACGATTTTATAATTTAATTCGTGGATTTCATTCTTCATTGCTGTACAATAATAATACCTAATAAATATGAACAAAGAGAAAATAACGATGGATGCTGATTTTAGGATTTTATCACAATATGTTGAACATCATAAAAATAGATCAGCACTAGAGTGATTAATATAATGGTTTTACTATCGGGAGAGGAATATCTTAATCTGCTATGATACGTAAATATCAGGCCAGATCTAACATATATACAGTATGAAGAAGCAGCACGGGTCATAGAATATCTTGGATGGATGTTCGATATTTGGCATGATAAAATATTCGATGGCAGAAGAATATCTTGGCGTTCGTTCAAAAACAATTTCAATCCGCGTTTAATTCAGGCGAAGTCGCTAACTGATCGCATTATACCGCGAGTAGATGGAAAAATATGTCCGAGGATCGAGTTCCAGTGTTGAAACACGGTCCCTTTATGAAAAGAGAGGAAAAAAGAATTGCTGGGCGCATCAGAAATATTCCTACATTTTTTCAGCATCGGATTCATAGTGGAACTTTGTTACTGAAGCCGTTGCAGAAAAAGGTATCGGGTATCGTCATTAAAACCACGATTAAGAAAAAAGAAATAGAAATTAAACAACGACATACACAGGGGGTATCAAGTATCAGCTGAGTTATAAATCGTAAGTCGACCGTGATAAAACTTGCAGGTTGATGTTTCATATTTATTGCTATATTGCCTTATATTTTTATTTTCATTTAATCTCTTTGGTGTTTAAAATAATTGGACAATCGTGTAACACGACAAAAGGTATTCCAGGATTGTTTTATAGGTGCCTATCTAATTAGGTCAGGATTAGGACTATTTGTCATTTGAACATCGTTCTGAGAATATTGGAGGTAACGAGAGGTCTGAACGCGGGAAACGAAATCCGGCGGCAAACACAATACCGAAACCTATGAAAGAAAAAGAGGGGGGAGCCTCATTCGGAATTGTCAACGGCACGGCGACGAGGGTGGAATGTGCGCGTAACTCTTACACACGTTGCGAGAGCAGTAAATCAAAAACAGTATCACGTTGGGAGAGAGAAGAGAGATGAGCGCGGAATGAGCGCGTTTTCATGCTCGAATGCAAACAAAGAGGCTCGATGACAAAACCTGGATAGCGTGAATGCCTCCCCCGTCTATAGGAAACACAAGAACTAGTAATATCGCCGAATTCCCTCCGGGCGTTGATCACGTGATCCGAAGGCGTCTTCAGTTTCCCACTGGCACACGATCATCCGTCGAAGAAACGCTCGCTCGGCTCGGATTTAATTCACGATCTGTGTATGCGGTGACGCTCTGTGTTCGACGTGAAAAACGATGGAGTACATGTAGAACACGATTGAACGAAGTTACTTCAGAAAAACGTGAGACTCGGAACGTTTGAACGAGGCAGTTTTTAAAATAAGGCGATGCTTTGTTGACGAAACTAAATGAACGCCGTTTTCTTTTACGGTAACATAAAAATTTGAATAATATCTGCAACAATAGTTTCTTTATCTTTGGAAACGGAAGAATTGCTCTCACGGGCGATTTTTAAATAAATGCATGAGAACTACAGAAACAGGGTTTCATTATTAAATTTCATGGATCTTTTATTGCTGTACTTCCGCTTTACTTCCCAAATGAAACACTTCTCCCATCGTTGATTCAAAATTAATTTCCGACCATTCGTATGAATTATATTAAAGGAAATCGTAGAAATGCATGTGTATGTGTAAGGACTTTCGTAGAAATCACCAGTACATGTAATAAGAAAGTTGAAAAATTCGTTTGAATGGCGAGGCGAGACGCAGCGGCTTAAGTGGAGAGAAATAGCGCCATTAAGTATATGTATATGCGGACTCGTAATTTCCTCGCTAAGCAGTCACATTCTTCTTGTTTACCCTGAGAGCGAGCTGCTAATTGATTTTCACAGGCCACTGTGGCCGAGGAATTGCGGGAAAATGCAGGAACGTGTTGATATACGCGCGTTTGACTTCGTATAATCAGTTATCCTGCCCTCTTCAGACTTTTTTGCCGTTTTCAACCACCTCAAGTCGCACACCGTCGCACCGAGTTGCCAAAGTTAATTACGCCTATTGTTCTTCCGCTCCGCGTACAATTATTCGAGCAGAAAACATTTCGATTTAAGACCGAGGTAATAAACTGTTTTATATTTTAACTATATTCAATGCGCTAAAGAGGAAAGTTCCTCTCTGAGCGCTTTTAAGGATGTATTGGCTATACAATCAATCCCAAAAGTTTATACACTCTAGAAACGCATTTTTTAAAAAGAAATCAGACGTCGGAAGAACATTGTTAATAATAAACAACAAAAAAAAATTTTCGATTTTTCCGAGATTTTTCCAAGGGGTACCCCTTCAATTTCTTCCAAATTTTCGTTTTTGGCCAATAATTCCCAAACCGTTGGATATACGGAAAAATTGCGTATGACCTTTCTTGTAGAGGACGACGAGATGTACAATTTCCATGTAAAAATTTTTCGCTAGCGTCTATAGTTAACGACTAATTTGCAAAAAACTGTTTTTTCGTTTTTCGTCAATAACTCGTTAAATATTAATGCTAGCGAAAAAATTTTATACAGAAATTGTAAATCTCGTCGTCCTCTACAAGAAAGGTCATATACAATTTTCCCGTAGATTCAACTGTTTAAGAGTAATTAAGGAAAAATGAAATTTTTTGCCAAAAGTTCGCCGTTTCGACGCTGGGA
>NW_017159898.1:96757-106676 GCF_001652005.2 Ceratina calcarata
ATTTTTAATTATAGGAAATGTGTTTTTCTAAGGTACATAAACTTTTGGGATTGACTGTATAGCCAATACAGAATTTCCATCTGGCGAAGACTACAATAAAACAGACGACGATCACACTGTCGCAATGAGTCCAGCGACAAGGCACGAGTTTAATAACGCTTAACTTTATTGTCGAAGAACTGCTACAGAAATTTCATTTTTCATTGCTGAACTGTTCTGCAATCAAAAAATTCGTTCTCTTTTATGTCGTTACACGTACAAAACACATTCGGCTGTTTGTAATAGTTCAGCGTGGCGTTTCAAGCTGTTATTCCCTGCCGGGATCGTTCAACTCGAAAGTACGTCCTCTCGCACTGCCAAGACAATTTCCCAAGTCTCGGTCGCGGAGGGCTTTAGCCGCCAAAAAAAAAAAACATTCTTGCATAACACTCTTATGTACCGACAGTTTTTCACAATGATAAATCCCTCCCCGACGGTGAATTTTTTCTCGTATTCCTTTTTTCTTTCCACCGCGCTGATAATTTCAAGGCAGACGGTGAATAGCCGGGGACTGCCACTTTTCTTTAAGTCTGCCATGCTCTTCAGCGGTTAAGCTCTCCTTCGTTGCTTTTTCTCTTACTTGGCTTGGGATAAGAAACCCTTTCTACGGCTGTTACCGTAGAATGCCATCGAGAGACAAGAACGAAGGGTGAAACGTCTTCATAACTTTGTCCAAATTATTCTAAGTGACGACTATGTTCCAGCATTTCTCGGTATCGATTGTCAAAAAAAAGAAGAATACAACGTATGTCAATTTATGTCAAATACCAGAGTAACATGATATAAATTACTCGAAATTTAAAAATAAAAATAGCAGGTGGTAAAGTGTTAATTTGATGCAAAAATTCGTTCCGTATTTTCGATCGAGAATCGCGGGATGGACATTTGACAATATGGAACAATACATAAATGATTCAATTCTTAAGAATTGAAACTGAAATAAAAATTCGATATTTATTTAAAAATAATATTGAGGTTGGACCATGTTTTTAGTACTTGGAAACGTCAGCCTAATAATTCTTTTAATTGGAATATTATTAAACTTTGACATACTGGTTTAAAAATATAGAAGAAATACTTATAAAATGGTCTAAAATATACCGACAGTGTCGTGACGTGAACTAGCCAAATGAGATATTATTTCCTAAAATTATTCGTTCCATCTTTTCTTTCTATCAAACGACATTTGTATTATTCATTAGATGACCTGATATTTTCGTTGTGAGAAATGGCTTACGAAAATATAGTTTGCTGAAAAGCGAGACAACTTTTGAACGGAAGTATATACGGCAATCGCAGTCGACTCAAATCGTTCCCATCGCCACAAATCGTCCGTAATGTTAAAGTTCGCGGATCTTATCTCGAAGTTCTCGAGAGATATCAGCGAACTGGTTCCACGTCTGTTGACAGTGTCAAGACACGGAGCACGTGGATTGGGTGCAGAGCCACGGGGTAAACGTAACGAGAAACGACGGGCCGAAGAAGCGAGAGACCAGAGACAGAGAACGAGAAAGGAAAAGGAGTTACGAGCGAACGAGTAGGAGAAAAGTAGGAGAAGTTTCTTGCAAGTTCGGCGGCGGCTTAACCCCTTGATGTCAGACTCCCTACTATGCATTTATTCACGGTAACGCAAATTACTTTTCTAATTCATTTCATGACTCACAAATTTCCGGCTGAAATACTGAATATTTCAAGGAATGTCCCATTTATAATCAGTAGCCCACTTCACTCAACAGATGTTCCCAACGTTTCCTCTTATCACTTAATGAATAAAACTGAACTGTACCTTCACAAATATAAATATAACGAATCGTAACATCTTTAAAAAACGAATTGAATACTTATTGCGAAGTTATCCGAGCTCTGAAGAAGATGATGATCCATTAGTTTATGAAATTTATGTAACTGAAGTTC
The DNA here is from genome assembly GCF_001652005.2 of Ceratina calcarata. Taxonomy (NCBI): domain Eukaryota; kingdom Metazoa; phylum Arthropoda; class Insecta; order Hymenoptera; family Apidae; genus Ceratina; species Ceratina calcarata. Next base: position 98,711 of record NW_017159898.1, read on the forward strand.
CAAGTGCAGAGTTAATCCCGGGTTTTAATTAACGCTCGAATCTATGTACCAAGAATAGAATTCCTGCGTTCATTTCGCATGTTTGCTTCGAAAAGCTGGATATATCACCTTTTCATGTTTGAAGTTGACATCCGGTAACGAGATACCTCATACATACCGTCATATTTAACGCTGGCTTCAAGTAACAACTTACATCGGGTGCATTCGTGGCTCAAGCTGAATAAGAATATTTATTTAAGCGAAATCCTAATTTAGAAGTAAGATAATTATGAAGACACGATAAAACCAAGAAGTAATTCTTATTATTCATAATTACGCTGTCATTTACTGTCAGACAATAAAAGCAATACAAATTCAATTCAATCGTAAGAAATTACTACAATTGCTTGTGATAAGATTTAGCAAGGTCCAATATAAAATTTACTGATACAGATCGTCAAACGACAAAAATTGCATAAATCCAATACAAGAAATTATTACGACTGCTTATGTTAAGATTTCTTGCGTTAAGATAGAACGAGGTTCTATATAAAATTCCTGTCTCCAGCCCGACGTGAAGGAGTTAAAGGGAAAGGGGCAGCGAAGAGATTCGGTGAGACGGATCGCTCCGTTGGGTTCACCGCGTCCTCCTACCCCCGAACAATTTCGTCGAGCCGCCGCCGTCCCGTCCCGTCGCGTCGTACAGAAAGAGAGAGAGAGAGAGAGAGAGAGAGAGAGAGAGAGAGAGAAAGAGAGAGAGAGAGAAACCTCGCTCGATCCAACATACCCCACTCCCCAAAAATCTAGCCACCCTCTACCCCAGCCCATCCCTGTGTCGTCCCACGGTTACCACCACCTCCGGCAGTCCGTGCCCGTACAAAATTCAATCAATGCGCTAACGCGCAGGTCTCCTACGACTGTGCAGACTTCGCTCAGCTTTGCATCCCTCGATTCTTTCCCTCTTTTTTCACCTCTTATTTCTGGATCAACGTGTTCTAATATTCGACGAAAGAGAGATTCTAAACGGTTCGAGCTGTCGCACTTTCCCGAACGAATGAGGGTACGTACTAATAACCTGCCACGTTCCACTCATATCGCACTCCTTTGACAAATGAAGTCGACCCAACCGCAACGCTACGTACAGCGCATAGTAATCTGGCTTAATAGCGACCATACAGCTGTGAGTATTATCGTATCCTAAATTATGAACAGTATTCGATTGCACGTTACATTCATACGCGTCTACTAAACATTAGAAGAAAGACAGACGATAGTGTATCGTTCTATGAGCAAGTGAAAATGTAGATGAAGCAAAAAGATAAGTCCGTGATAAATTACTTCTTTGCCTACACCGAACGGTATTAAATAGTCTACGACGTGACAATGTTTCCGAGTCAATGCTCGAATGTCGAAACAAATGTTCTTCGAAATCGTGCCGTGAACTGGTGCACCGCGGCGCGTGCCAAATCGCTATCGACCGATCATTAATTTCGCAACAAGTAAAAAATCAGATTCTCACCGAATACATAGGCGGCTGTGAAATTTACTGGACCAACCATGGTGGCCGCGTGTACATAAAACGCGAAAGGGACTTTGCATATACACGCGTTCACACCAAAATTGTAATCGAGGCTAGGCGAATAATTTACATTTCGCCGAGCGTCGAACCCGACCGGAGCGCGTATGCCAATTCGTTAAAAGAATCGATTAACTGCTCGGCCAGTGAAAATATTTTCAAACGTTTACAGACGATTCATATTCAGGACGACGTTAGTCTCGGTTAAATCCTCTGTTCATTTTTCTTCATTAAAGTCGCCTCGTTGTAAGTATCATCCATTCTACTGTTTCCTCGCGTACGTACGTACGTACAGGCACTTCGTTTAACACAACGGCGACGTGGCGGCAATATTAAGCACGGGCCGCGTGTATCAGAATAGGTATGCACAAACTACACTTACACTTTTAAAACTAGTTAGACTATGTACGGAATTTCGTGGATGAAAGTAAAACCTCCTTACCGAAGTGCTAGTGGAATTTTCGAGATAGAATTGCGCGAGAGACGAACTTTTGCGTGACCGGCATACTCGATGGGAAAAGAATAAAGAAAAGACGAACCTCCGGCTGCGAGATAGAATTACCGACTTCGTTATAATAATTGGCTCCGACTGAACCAAATTCTATTGCAGTCGATTCGGAGTACATGAGAAAAATATAAATATCTTCATATTTAGAAATTTTACAACACAATCTACGACACAGTACTCAATTTAAGTAAGTGAGCAATTCGCAAAAAATTTACATTTATTATATTAATTCATATGACACGACATTTGCGTAAAACGTTGAGTAACTATTCTATTCAGTTTTTAATTTTAGTAATTATTGATACTTATTAAAATTACAAGCTGCGAGATAAATTGCTTCATAAATAATGATGTGCACGTTTGGATGAATTATCTTGTAATGCTTGTACACGCATTCTCAAATATCTACGATACTCCATCAATATAATCCTGATAATCGCATCTCGTTAAATTTTAGTACCCTCGCGTATGACACATACACACACACACGTGAATATAATATATTCATGAATTATTTTACGCGGATCTGTCTCGGCACTTTCTTAATCCCCTGTACATGGCAGTACGATTTATATTTATGTTAATGACCTACGATTAAGTTAAACGTGCTTAATTGAAAATCTACCGAAGTTCAAAGAAAGGATGGAATTGGAACTAGTCAGAAAAATTTTGCCCGCAATCTTGTCGAATGTGTACACAATTTAAAGTTCAAATTGAATCAGCCGTGTACGGTTAAACCTGACGAAACAACTAAATTTTGTTCTGTCGTTACGGTTAGTTTGCTCTAACGAGTTTGATTCCCGTGCGAAGAACCGTATTATACGAGCCGAGAATGTATATCGAGTTTATAAAAGGAAGGTAGACGCGTTACGTACGCTTAATAATGTACGTTTGTATTATTAGCGTCTATCATTGCCAATTTGCGACTGCATTGATTATTAAATTTACATTATTAAAATGAATTTAAATCCTTTTCTGGAAATTTCATGATTTTCAATCAACTTTATACAAATTATAAAAATTGATATTCATGAAAACAACTCCAAATAAATTTTATTAATTTAACATGGTAGTTGATTCATGATGTAAAAAAAAGTATTGTTTTATTGGAGATGAAACGTTCGATATAATTGAATAAAATCAGAGATAAATAGTGACACTGATAGACGTATTCGTAACCGAGCCGTGGAAAAGTTTTAACGAACATGGAAATGAAAACAACTTTTCCCGCCAGGCAGTTTCTAATTAGATTATACGGACAATAGGAGAAACGGCATATTTAAAAGATAAAATTTTATTAATATATCTACATAGAGAAACCAGCTCTCATGCGGAATCCTATAACTAGAAAGAGAAGGAAAAACGCGAAAAATGTAACGTCGAAGCTTGAAATTCTATTTTTTTCAAACCGATAGAAGAACATCCGATTTGCGCGACATAACAAATTGTCGGACGTGAAATTCGCGGATAAAAAGTATATTTCATCGAATCGCGAACGGTTGAATCGGACAGCGTGTCTCGTCCCAAGAATGAAACGTAGGCGTTTTAAACCGAATCGATTGAACGGAAAACGCACAAATCCCTGAAGCATTCTTTGTAACTGTTCAAGCATCTCCCAAAGGATTATCGATTGCGGCCGAAACCAGTGAAAAAGGCAAGACATTGGTCAGCCGTTCCGATACACGGAACGAATGTACGATAATCTTATGCATACGCACTGCCAACCGACAATTTATAATCGCTGTTTCGTTCCAAAAAGCAATTTCATAAAAGTAGTCCGAATTTCGCATTAATTGCGTGAATATTTTCGTTCAATAAGTAAGAGAGAAGTAAGAGAATTGTTTCAATTAAATTATGAAGAATTATTAAAAGAATTAGAAAGGAAATCCTTGATATTACACGAGTACAGGATGTATTACGAAAGTATTGATCTGCTGTTTTAGAACAATGAGAAACTCATATGAAAACGCGATGTCTACAAAAAGCAATAGCTCTTAAAAAGGATTCATCGGTACATGCATACATATATTTATAAGAATATTTCCATTGTTTTTAGACAGGAAATCAATGTTCAGCTGAAATATCTCCAATACATTGCATACAGATAATATATGTACACAGATGTCAAAGTGCCTAATATATCTCGGCTTTCAGCTTCCGGTTTTCATCCGGGGCCAAGTTCCTAACAGCTGAGTCAGACAACCTGTCTACGATACGAGGTTTACGTCGTTCGAGGGTCGAGTATAGCCTGGGACCAAAGATCAGGCGATAGAAGAGAGCCACTTCTAGGTGATAAGATGAACCGATTGCATGAAAGGGGGATAGGATCCTAAGTGAAAAACGATGGCAATCATCGGAGTTTGCGATTAAATTATTGGAGGAAACGGAGAATTATTGGTTCCCAGTGAATCAACACTACGTTCCCATTACTTTTATCAGCGCAGGGATAATATTTATCGATCACTATAATTCATAGAAACAGGTAGCTTTATTATGAGATTATTTGTGCCTCTCAAATATTTCATAAGTCGATAAAATATTATAACGAGAACTAGACAAATGAATTGTCGATAATTAAATTTTTGTCGAATAATAAAGCCGTAGAATCTGTCGATATTTCAAAGGGATTAATAAAAGACTTTTGGAACGTCAAGATTTAAGAGGAAAGCTCGATGATCCTAAAATATCGCCCTGCACATTATCGCATCCCCTGCCTAATCATCCAGACTAGCCAATATTTGCGTCACCGTAGTGTAAACTATATGCACGAGAATATTAGTCTCACGGCGAATACTCTCTCTCTATTTCGTCCCTTCTTTATATCCATCAGGTTAAGCTTACATAAGAAGAAGAAGAGTGCACCTATTCACAACGAAGACATTCGACGCCTTTTTGCACGAAGGTGACCGGCTGAGATCAACGCCCTCCAACACCACCCGAGTCCCTTTCAGGCACGCACGATACACCTTCGTAAACCCCCGCTGCGTCGAAAACTTCCCGCTTATTTGTAACTGAACAGCGAAAACTCTTCAGAAATTTGCGGACACATTTAGAAATCGAGAACTAATAATATAGGATTACGAATCATTGATGAAAACAGTACGAAGAAGAGATGCAATCGAGCAAAGAGAAAAATGACATACTTCGTAAGCAATAAATAAATAGAATTGTTCGGGTTTATTTAATCAGTGGTGAACCGTTTAGCCCAAGAGCATGTATGTAGAGAGATGCAGAAAATAAATAATCTAGACGACTGGTCACATGTACATCGTCAAGCTCGATCGAACCACGGTGTAACGTCCGAGCTTTCGGATTAGTGAATAAAAAGGCGCGGATAACAGAAAATCAGCGGTTGAACCAGGGTACATGTCGCTTCCGGTGATCTACTATCGCGGGCATACCGAAATCACGGGACTCCGTGGTCGCAACACACTTTCATCGGCGTGGCACGTCGTCCTGATAAAGCACACGATGATAAAACACACAGCACTCGCCGACGACGACGTCACGTCGAAATGCGTCACGCTCGCGAGAGGTCGTGCCGAAGCGGGCAGACCAGCCGGCTGTTTACAGGCGCCGCGAGAAAACGCTGCCAGAAATTAGCGGTTCGCGTTCGCGAAGCATCGCGCGGGTACGTATCGCGGGCGAAACCGAGATAATCGAGCACACACCGGTCGACGGCGGACTGTCACCGAACGGTAATCATCTCCACGTGTTCCAGCGACACAACCGACCCCCGGGGACGCGCGGCTCGTCGACGAAACCGTGAATTGGGAGAAGCGGAACGCGTCGATCGCGAACTACGCTCTGCGACATACTAGCATTCGTAGCTTGACGCCCACCCTCGGCCGGCATCGCTCTCCTTTCTCCACCGAGCAACCCCCGACCTCCCACCCTCCGGTCGCTCCGGCGGCCGTCCCTTGCCTTCCGCGCCCCTGGTCCAGATACGCGACACGACCAGCAACCCTCGCGTCGGAGGAACCAACGTTTTCGCAGTACATACCGCCAACGCCAGCAGCTGCCGATTGGTCTACAGCAGTCTGGGCCGAAGTCCCCTTGCTCTACTGAAAGATGTAACGGTGAATCAATCGTGACCCAACTTTAACCCTTTGCCTCACGATTCCCTCTCTTTCTTGCACTGGAATTATTTCACGGACTGAGAATAATACTGGCGTAAATCAGGCCACTGCTGTTTTCCCCAGTACGATGCTCCCTCCGTGTTTATCATTAGAAAAAATATCCTCTCACATTTTACTGTTGCCAACGAAATTTTGATGACTTTTTCAAAATTGACGATTTTAAGTTTTACATGGATGCATTACATTTTTCTAGCATAGATATAGGGAAGGTAAAACAGTGTTCTGTATTTGTGATACAGATAATTTCATCAATTTGAAGTGAATTTGAAATAATATTTCGACACTCTTATGGATTTTATCAATTTTGTAAATGAGTATCACAACAAATGACGGGACGCAATGAATTAATACAAGTACCTACTCGTCCCGTTCCAGCGGAACGCGTTTGATTTTACGAGCCGCGTTCACGTCTCGCAATATATAAAATTGAATGCCGCCCGATCGATCTTTTTTACTTTGAAGTTTTCAGTTGACCTCGATATACATCGACCAACTAATTCATTAAATGCTGAAAAATGGCGGAGATCAGAATGTACTAAAGCAAATATAACGCGAACTAATTAATCAATCCTCAACCCACTTGAATAGCGTCAGTCCGTCTATGTATACATTATATAACCGTCTGAATAGGCGGCGCGTGTACACAACTATGGAATACCCAGCCGGACTTGTTCTACTAAATGCAGGAGCAACAAATTGCCACAGGATAACACAGCATTCGTTCCAAATGACAAATTCTTGTGCGAAATTCGCGTTATACGCCTGCCCGCAACCTACATACATCAACGAAAATGAATGAAATACAATTTCAATAGAAATTTCCTTCTATTTATAGATATTCACGAAATGCAGATAGCATAATTTGCTCTGCTAAGATTATCTAAATCCCAAGATTAGCGTCCGCTAATACTGGCAACTGTTTTCTGGTTACCCTGATTATTTAATCGACGCGCCTACCAATATGTACCATGACCAGTAAATTACATGTACAGCTGTTATACTAATAAACTGCATACTACACCCCTTCGACTGAGATAATCCTGATAGCTAAATCAATCGAGATTTCAAAGGATCAGAATAACCGATCATCTGTTCTATTCGGAGTGACCATTTCAACCTCTATACATATCGCATCATCTTGAACATTCGTCGAATACTAAAACTTGGAATATATTTAGATAGGTAGGAATCAGGAAGATAGCTCGTCGCTGAACTCCTCCGCATCTGCCAGCCCTTTTGTCTGAATATCTCGAATGAGATTGATCGACTGTAAACACTATCGAACATTCAGAACACGTTTGACGCAACAGTTAGAGAGCTGTTGACAAACATTGTGTCCACAGTATCTCTTGGAGAATGAAACGCTTGAAACAGGAAGCAAGTTCCCTGAACGAACCGAAATCTATTCGATGATGCGACATTAAACAAGCCAATGTGTGCATACACGGTTGGTACGTAGGTGATCGTGCGCTATAAACCCTGAATATGCATCCACTTTACCCACGAAGTGGAGGCAAACTGTTATAGTACTGTGAACGGCAATTAAACGAGGATAAAGTGTTTATTTCGGTCTAAAAGAAAAATTGCAATCTCATAATAGAACTAATCTAATTTTTCTCAAAATTCTATATCATCTTCATTATTATACGGAAAGCTATACTTTCATTAAATAAAACATGCTTTTAAAATGAAGAGTTTGAAAAAGTTCCAACAAAATTTTCATGTTTATTAAAAAAAATGTTAAATATAGAAATAATGATAAAA
>NW_017159898.1:107018-122008 GCF_001652005.2 Ceratina calcarata
GTGTGGTACCACGGATTCGCTTCCCTCTCTGACCCGCACCATTGAACTCGCATCGAAACTCGTGACTGTTGAATGCTAGGTGCTCTTTATTATTGCTGGAACTGCAATTTCACTCTGGCCGTTTTCAAACTCTAACGAGGAACACTAATAAAACGTTGGAATGGATCCATTACACGTTTTCCTGTTTCCTGATATACGGTTTCCTTTTTAAGAACGTCCTCTCAATACAAAGAATGCTTTCTCTAAATCATGACCTACCTTTAACGCGAATTAATACCAAAAATTCAAGATTATATTTTCACTTTGGAAATACGATATATAAATACATTAATAATTCTAATAAATAAAAGTTAAAACTGAATGTCAATAAACCGAAGAAAAATGAGTAACGAATGCACTCATTGGATACCAAATTGAAATTATTGCATCGGGCATAAGTAATTAGTTTTCCTCGACTCGAAAATGAAACGTCAAGTTCCTTTCAAGACCTCAGGCCGATTGCCTATTTCCTTAACGCTAATCGGACCAGATTGGGACAACGTAATTTCACGGAAAGACCAACCTCGGAATAATAATTGTCTAGCAAACCGCGTGAAAGGGAAAATGAATAAAAGTCAGTTCTCGTGGTAGTACGTCTAATCGACCATCAGAATCAGTTCTCGCATGCACACTGCACACATCCTACCGTTCTTTTGAAATTTTTCTATATTTTCTCCCTTCGTTGTCCTGCTCTTTCGGACAGATTTTTTTTCCTCAGTTTACATGTTTCCCTCACTATAGCCACGGGATTTTTAAATGAGAATTTTAACGATCGACCTAAATTGTTGTGCCCTATTTACGGTGTATCGTGGGCGATGTCAAACATCGCGGTAAATACGCTACCGACCGGTTACAGTAAAAAAGAACAAAGATATATTTCCGAGACTTCTTCTATCGACGCCTTCATCAAGCACGAGAAACCGTATTATAGTATAAAGGTTTATAATGGACCTTGGCAATTTTTCTCTTTTGCACAGAGAAGAATGAAAAAACCTATTCCATTGTCTTAGTTTCTATTCAGTATATTTCAACTCTTGTAAAATCCGTAGGTGTACATCGTAATTACGACGCATTAACTCATGCAATTGTGTCAATGAAGCTCTTTTTGTTAGGAATTCTTTAACTGTTATTGATTCAAAAAATGTCAATCTCTTTCAGGGATTAAGAATATAAAAGAATATAAAGAGTAATTTCTCTTCTCACTTCGTTTTATACTATATATACGTCACAATAAAATAAAATCATAATCTTTGAACTCAACAACGCTGATAACATCCTAATTCTTAAACGAATTTCTCAATCACATAAAAGAAAAGGATGTCAATGTTCAATGATGATTTGAGCATAGACGAAGCCTGTAAACAAATTAGGTACTTACCCTCATATGTGGTTGGACCAAAAGTTCGTGGAGCTCCCGAAGATCTGCCCTGTCGATGTTTCGTATCGCCGAATGCTCTATCTCTCGAAGAAGTTCTTCGACCTCTCGCGCACGTTGAACAGCGTCCGTTGGCGGTGCACGACATGGCGTTGGAACTCTTGTCGAGATCCTGTCGTAAAGCTGTAAAGAATCGTCACGTTAATTTTTTAATTCACTGTACGTTACTAGAAATATGCTTCAATTGTTTGCAATTATTATAGACTTGTATATGTACTTAATTAAAAATCTACGTATTGCAGTATATCACGAGATACAATTCCCATTATTGTTTATTGGTTGTAATTGTTGTAGACATTTATATTAAATTTTATTATATGTATAATTGCCAGATTTAACAAGAGATTTACTCTAACACTACCTACCTATAAAAATTTAAATACGAATTCTATCCTCCCCTACCTATACGAATTCTATTCTATCCTATTCTATCAAAGTAAATGAAAACAGAATTGCTCGTTTGTTCGACGAAAGACAACTGATCTCTAGAAAACATTGGATAGTGGATGTGTACTAATGATAATGAATAATGAAATAGCAGATTTAAATTCTTAATTTAATTAAGATTTAATTTTAATTTAATTATGTCTTATATCGTGAATAATGATAGACTAATGAGGGAGGAACAAGAATGATTCTGGGCTCCAAGAAGTTATGAATATTAGTAAAAACGTAAAGTTATCGAAACAGAAATATTTAATTCTTTACCGAGAACACTCTCACTTGATAGGAGAAGCCAAGATGAGAACAATCGCTTTTGATTCATCTCGATAGACTTTCATAGTTCTCAAGCACAGTATTTGTTATTACTGACACGGTGACCTAGTTATTTGCCTGAGAATGCGTAGCATCCGGGTGTGCGTCTAGACAGGTCGGTGGGGATTAGGGCTGGTCCGGGAGTCGGTGAACGTGCGAGGACAACAATAGCGCCACCGAAAAAGTTATGGTCGTCTTCACACGACGATATCTCCGGAACCGAAAGTCGGATCGAGATGAAACAAACGGCATTTTAATTAGGAGGCTTTTCTACTTTTAACAACATCAGTTTCATCCGCTTGTGGTTATTTATTGTAAAATTACGGATCGTCAAATTTTTATTTTTCCGTCTGCTATGCTGAAGTAATGAGATTCACAAACTTCAATTAGCGTAATTTTCGTAACGAGCCAATGATGCTAATCCACTATTCAGCGTTCTACAGAAATCAGCATGAAAGTCTAACTATTATTTTACTGTATAGGTATGTAACCATATTCCCGGCAGGACACGCTAGTTCATCGCGAAACCCTCAGATGTCCCATCGGGTCACCGAAAGCTCGTGTGTGGAGAACGGGTATTGTTTACATTACCGACGAAAGAGAAAGGGTAGACCAACGGTGGGGCGATTATCCGGGGCACGTTTGAATTACCACTTACCAAGAGGTGGGCAATTTCTAGGAGATCGCCGGCCAGTTCGACCTCGCCGATAAACATTAACTGGCAGAGACGCATTTTCGCGTTTCACGACACTCCTGTCATAATTCTAACCACGTGGGCCGCCCGATTTCACGTGACATTTAACGCGACACAAAGGAAACGCACGTAGACGCACGTCCGCCTGTTGGATGACGACGCGATCCGGCGACTTTTCGATCATGCATAGCATTTTGTTTATCAGACCGACTCGTCAGCCATCTTGATAATCGAGGGCTCGGGCGCAAGCGCCCTTTTCCTGGCTAAAATGAGGGCGCGTACCTCTTCCCTCAGGATATAAACACGATAAGAGGCAAGGACCGCGAGAGCAACGCGCAACTGAACCGCCGAATGACTTCAAAGTCCGGAGAATTCGACGGTGGCGCCACGGGCTGCGGTAACAGTGCACCGTCTATCGGCAATAATGCAACGTTTTTCAAAAAACAAATTGTGTGATTTTTCAAGCAAATAATTTCGAATGATAGTCTCCCAACGTTATTCTTATACACATCGTACGTAGACGAACTAGATCTTTATAGCGAGAAAATTACACATCCCTTTCCCGTAATGTACGGTTTCTAATAACATGTACGCGCACGAATATTTTGATAAACAAAAGATTCATTCGTTTGATAAAGATCTGGGAAATGTATTTCGCACACCGCTATGAGATGTAATAAAGCCGTTATATGTTGACTTTAAAATTGTTCATACCTCTAAAAGAGCTCGAAGGCGATAATCCTCGACCGCATTAAGTATCTCGCTACGCGTCAGTCTTCCACTCTCTTGAAGTACTTCAATATCGTCCAGAGAGTCTAAAATTTCCTGTACAGCACCTGGGAAATAATTTTTGCTTCAGAATAATGCGTACAGTACAGTACTAGTTAATTGAACATGTTACTTAAATAATATTAATAATATAAATAATATAGCGTTGAAAAAAATTATTTAAAGCGTCAGAAATCGATATTGTAAATGAACAGATCAAATAGAAATTCTTATCTGACTATTTAGTTTTATTGTCATTATTATTTTATTAAATATTGAAAATATTCTTACCTGTGGTAACCACTTCATCGTCTCCTATATCGAAATAGCCGTCGCCGTTGATTTCCGAGTACGGGATGTGCCATTTTACGGACGATATCGCCGTTTTCACAGATTCCTTTAATTTTCGCCTAGCATTGAACCTTTTAAGCTCCTCTATAGTTTCGCTCAAATGTATTCGGGCCACGCCCTTATCTCGATCCTACAAATATAGTTCATATAAGCATTACTTAAGATCAAGAGATCTCGAAAAATAATTCAAAGTACAGAAGTTGAAGTATCAAATGAAGCTACATTAATTCACATTTTGTATCACATTTCTATATTGCATCGTCACATGTAGTAAAACTCATACGTTCATTAGAAAGATGAGACTGGATCTGCAGATGAAAAAAGTGGATATTCAAATATTTTAGCCATTCGCATTTCTCTTAATAGGAAACATAGAATACATCCTCCGTTATGGATCCTCTGTTTCTATTCAAGAAAGTATATCTAACAGTTTCTTTGTACCGAGAAAGAAAGAGCGATCGTTATGCGAGGTTCTATGAAGTTGTCGGGACTTGAGCGAGCGCGCGATGGTGTTCAAAAAACTGTAACTAGCACAGAGAAAAATATACACCGCTACAGTTATTTTCATTAACCGGTGGAACTTTGCCCCTACTATAGCGATCGATAGCCCAGTTGCACGTGTATTGCATCGATATATGGGGTGACTCCCAGCTCCGCTACCTTAGGTCACTGGCTAACTGTCGTGTCGTATAGGTGTATTCTCACCTTATTACACCATACGCCGAGCACATGCGCACGCACATTCACCGGATATAATAACAGAAAATGAGGCCGTTTATCGAAAACCTGATATACGATATAAAAAGAACCAGATAGGCCTGTGGCATCCATTAAATAGAACTTGTTAACGTAAATGCCTCGACGAGCGCGCCGTTGCACAAGCGCTTATCCTCTCAATTGTTCTCACCTTTCTATTGTTTCGAACATCGTATTAAGATCATCTCATTTTAAAAGTGTTATAAAATAAAGACTGTAAACCTGTTTTTTACGTTCTCGACACAGTTGTTATAAATCGAGTTATAATTTTCTACGAATCACGAATGCAATAATTCTAATAGAATAGAAAAGATACGATTAAATCAAACACTCACTCTGAGCCATTTATGGTTGAGTACTTCTTGTATGCTGATCCTGTGATTTACATCCGTCGTGAGCATTCTCTGTATAAGGTCCTTCGCCGGTTCGCTGATGTTATCCCACAACGGCGTCTCCATCTGGAAGTTTTATGAATACCGTTGAGGAGTGCATCCGCAGAGATCGACGCGTTAAAGGGAAAGCGTCATAAACTCTTTTCGCTGTTTAAAAGGACTGCTGCGCCCTGCATTTCTACCTGTACTCGTCCCCTGCAAATCGCTTCCCGCAGTCTGTCTCGGGAGCCGACGAATGGAAGCGTTCCGGTTAATAGGACATGGAGCAGCACTCCGGCTGACCAGACGTCACCGGGCTTGCCGTACTGTCTGCGCTGGATCACTTCCGGCGACATGAAGTGTGGACATCCGATACGACCTGCGCGACCAAGAACATTGTCAGGAGGCATGCAAAACAATCGCCCGCCGCGGTGTACCTATTCAGCGAAGTGGAAGCGAGTCGTGACGTATGCGCGGGCGATTACTTCGAAAAGTTCGCGCCGATGCGATGCATGGTCGATCGTTAACGTCCGATGAAACTTTCAGAGCTCAGCCCCGAAACTTTCTCCGCGTCAAGTTTCACGCGGGAAGTTTCATGTTTGCCCGTAAACTTCTCGCTCCGGCTAATAACGACATACCGCGTCGTAAACAGGGAGCGTGTGTTCTCTTACGTTTCACCGGATTTTTTTCTTATACCGGCAGCTGTTCCGCGATCGAGTTCAGCGTCGCGTGTCCCAGCCGATCTTCATAAAAAATAGACCACTAAATCAACGCAAGATTGATAAAACGAAATTTAGATCGACACATTTTTTATATAAAATTTTACATACATTTCAATGTACGTTTTACCCAACATTATATTCCATTCTGAATGAATTACTGATTCGCTCATGCGTTAAATCGGTATTCCTGATTTATGGTACGAAGCTTTTAACTAGAGTTCGACAAATAAGCCGCGGATAATTTGTATTCCGAGTGAGGTGAGAACTCACGATGAATTTTACACGACGCTGAACGAACGCTGACCGCCCGGATTTCGATTAAAAAGAAAAAGACGAAAAAGATGCTTGTTATCACGGAAATAACAGATCAATTGATTCTGAGCTAGCTGAGTACATATGTAATGGCAACAAAGGGATGTGTAGTATATAAATGCGGAAACAGATGAAACATTCAATGAAAAGAGCATTGTTGTCGCATCGAGTATTCACCATACGAGCACTGAACGCGATGGTTTTTTTTTTTTTTCTTCAATCGATTGAGTAGCAATGCGTGAACGTAATAATATGAAAAGTAAGATACAATAATATGTAGGTCTAACCATAAAGCTAGTGAAAATTGCAGAAAGAGGAACGAAAAGAAGGGTACAACCAACATTGAACGGCTCTCGGAGATATGTAAAATGACAGGAAATGCGGTTGTCAAGGCAAACAAAGCAGAAACGACGAAAGTGCGAAAAACGTCTTCATTGCAAGTATTAATACCGTTGTCCTCTCGTTAGCGAGCTTTCAAGCTGAAACAAGGCACCTAATTACCTTTTGTTTTACGCTTTTCCACGAACGATCGACAAATTCAAACTACAAGACACACAGTCGCCTACTAATATATATTTTGAATAATGACGGATAATTAGGTTCCTGTTCATAATAAACCTTTATGCAATACAATATTATACATGTAGGAAACATCGATTACAATGCAAATATTGTGCATGAAAACACGAAACCACTAGCCTGGTTAACATTTATATTAACCATTTTTTAGATATCAATTATTTCATTTATCATAACACGGATATTTGAAACTTTTAAAAGCAAACGAATTTGTAGTCCTAAATAAGTTACATACAACAATTTCTCGACAAATAATTGTTCACGTAGAAATGTAAGAGAAGAACATAAATTAAAGAATATCTTCATATTCTCCGGCTTATCTCGGAATTAATTCAAGATGCACAAAGGTACGTGAAAATCATAGCACACACACAGAGAATACGAAATAGGATTAAATATGAAAAATAGGGTAAAACCATACATTAAGTTCTAAGCCAGTACGTTAAATAATGATCTTCAAATATATCAATATTAGAGAGATAGAAATAGTGTGCGGGATATGACATGCATAATAACAATTATAAAACAGTAATTCATTTATGACGTTCGTGAATTACAGAGTTACGTATAAATTATCCATACCGTGTAAATAATTCCCATTACAATCGTATTTGACGAATCGCTAACTATTAAGGTTCATTAATTTAGACGTTTGTGCATCATGTTGCTTTACGAATTGGACATTGCAAAATGTGACGAGGCACGAATAATTTTCAATGTATTAGATAGCATTCGTGCGTTCAGTGAGCGAGCGAGCGAACATAAGTGAATGAATGCGAGCAAAAAGGGATTCGTAAAAGTTGCACGTCAGCAAAACCGTGCATTAACCGTAAGTGAATTTTATCTGCGCGTCACGTGAAATTACATGTAACGCATGGTGAAGTTATTAGTTTCATGTTTTACTCTCGCGCTTGCAAATTGCGCTTGATAAATAAGCGTAGAGCGCGATCGTACCCTGTCTTAAATCGACTCCGACTATCGTTGGAAATATACGATGTTTAGAACAGCTGTTTTACTGCGTTCATAAATTTCAACTTGATTTGTAAACGCTGAAGTTTTTATTGCTAGCGGATGCCATTATACAATGTAAATACACATGCATCAATCAGCTTTACGGACAATTGATTGGAGAGCTGATATTTGATTGACCTGATTTTTAGCAATGAATATTACTGGTGTCGCAGTGATATACGTACACTTGACTTTGTGTTGTTTTAGCCATTCACTCCTGCCGACCGAAATTATAATTTTTTTTCTGTTGTACGTAATACAGTGTTTCAAACAGCAAATTATATCAAATTCACATACCTACGAATTTTAACATAAACAAGTATCGACTTAATTACTTAAAACATATTTCATAATAAATACATACTATGTATATGTATACATATATACGACCTAGACAGTTAACACCCAAATATATATTGCCTGCACAAATTGTTCTTCAAGTGGATTGATAATAATGTAATGTACGACAGTCCACCACAAATAACAAACAGTAATAACAAGAAAAAAAACACAAAAGCGCAGACACATATAGGCAGACACCACATAGAGACAGGCTAGTCTACCGCTACGAACAATGACGACACAATCAAGCCCAACGATTGGGCAGTTTTTAAACGCAATTAGACCACGCAAGTAAAACATTGAAGAGTTGATTACGTAGAGAATAACAGTCGACAATAAATTCAGTCGAGTTTCTGCAGTTTTTAACATTTATTTTAAAAACATGTGCGTAAACTAAATTGAAGGCTGGTAATTGGATTTTCTTACGTAAGAACGTATGCATAAGTTTAAATTAATTTACCAATGAAGCTGCATTCTGGCAACGAATCAGTAAACTTGAATTTAGAAGTCTGTACATTTATTGATTTAACATCTATAAACATGATAAGTAATAGAAATTGAAAAATTCTTTTCAACAAATGGGCAAGCAAAGGCGTAATGAACCCTTCAATCGTGACTCCCTACGCCCCATAATTATAACGACGAAGCAGAATTTGTCTCATTCGTATACACGCTACAAGACGGAAGGTGTGCCGACCAAAGGGGGAGAAATCAAACGAAACGGAAAAGAGAAACAAGAAAAATTAGAGACGGGCCCTTTGTCTTATTCTTGAGAATATACTAGGCAGCCTCGACGTCACAACGTGTATATAATATATACATATGTGTATATATATGTATGTATATACGTATAATATGTATGTATGTATATATCTGTCACTACGCGAGCCTGCACAACGATTTTACAGGAACAAACTACCGCACGTAGGTCAAGTGGAGTGTCTACACGGACACTACGTATTGTTCTGAAGCTGACATAATCGAATGACACGGGGGTAGAACGAACATGCGTGTCATGGCATCGAAAACAAGCAACCGCGCGCGTTGCTTTGATCCGGTCCCTGCGTTCCAGACGAGCAATAAAAATCCGTCGCACGCTCGTCGATTGGCCAGCGAGACTGAAATCGAACCCCGTCTTTTACACCCGCCGACTTTTTTTGTCGACGGCGACTGCGAACGAACGAATCGATACTTTTGCGTCCGACACGATGACTAGAAGAATTAGGCACGCGAAAGATATTTTCGTCTCCTCGTGTCTACCCCCGGTTCCGTCTTTATTATGCGTATGTGGCAGGCATACGAGTACCGATATTGTCCTCCGTATCGCTCACTAGCGAATCCTCGGCGTCGGTCAGGTCCTCGAAAGGGAAATTGCAGCTCGGAGACGTCAGCCCTATCGAAAGAACACAGACAAATAGGACAAGGATCGTTTATCGTCTGGGGGTCGGAGGTGATGCGCGGTATCTGCCGTCATCGACGATAAGAAGAACCTTATCGCCGTTATTCGTAGAGGAAAGACAGGCCTGTGTTTGTGTGTGTCATTGTGTCTGCGAAGCGAAGTTTAGGCACGGGTCACAAAGCATCGAAGCCGAGTTTCGTGAACGTGTCCTCTCTCTGACTCTCTTAACCAACCGGCAATTCTTCGGCGAACCGTGGCTCTCTCGGACAACCGCACGTTAACCTCGTTCGATTGTTCCCGTCGTCGAAGATAAAGCTTTCTCTAGTCGCTATTATCGACAAATGAGTGTTCCTCGTGCCTCGTTTACTTTCCCTTTGGATACTGATCCGTTTCTTGTTTACGAACGGCAAACCCTTAATCGAGTTACTATCTAAACTCTCTCTCTCTCATCGAATTCGCAATTCGGTTTTCCTCCTACTACGCAGTCATATGTCTCGGTCTCTAACAATGGTCTAATTAACACTGATAGATGGTACAGCTAATCCATTTACGAGTAAAAAGACAGTAAAACATTATAGACGGAATCTACGGTGGTAGTACATTGATCATACTAACAAATAATAGATGGTTTATAAACGCTGGTGTTCAATTCAAGTGCACCGTGACAAACAGAGTGGATGTACACAAGTTTTCGGCACGAAGCTTCACTTTTATTTTCAAAGAAAATTAGATTGATTATATTACAGAGAAATTGTAATGACAGCAAGTTGGAAGTGAAGCTCCGTGCAGAAGACGGTAGCTTATAGTATCTCACAATCAGATCTATTCAGATTCTATTCAGAAATGGAGAACGCCGCGTACATACAATATATAACCATTTATATATACACCGAAAATCATGTCGAACAGTAATGGATCGTCAGGGGAACTGTGATGGGTAGATACAGAGAAACGTGTTCGAGTGGAAAAGTCGCACATTCATCAAGGAGGTTTCCTTCGTTTTGAAACTCGTATTTTGGGTGAAGGTACGCTGAATTACAAAAAACATCGAGAAATGACCTGAACGAAAAAAAGAAAAATACATCCGAGTCCGCGAGTGGAACGAGACTCGTTAGTAGCGACCCGTGGCCGAAATTTGAACGCGAAGAAAGCAAGCAAAAAAGCAAGCAGTGGCAGCTTCTAAATAGAAGTATACAGTAAACGTGAGTGAGGGGGGCACACGGATCGGGTTAAGATGGTAGCATAATAATAATGTGGTGTGTCCGTGTGTGTATATGTGGGAATGGAATACGTGTACACGTGAAAACGTCGGCGTGTCGGTGTGTCATACATATGGCATGATGATACAAGGCTCCTGCGGAAGTGATGATTAAAGGCTAGGTCAGGCTTACCCTCGTTGTCGGCCTTCAAGTAGAGCTGCCCCTTTGGGCTCAGACACTGCCGATACTCGGTCGTGTAATACTCTGTATTCATTCAAACCAAAAGTTTTCAAGTTATCATTATAATCATTGCCTCCGTTTAAGCGATGCTCTTTCCACGCGTAGCCGTTAGAAACATTTAGGTGCAACTTTTCAAGGACTCGACCAGTATCGCGGATTCAATGCGGACCGTCGTCGCGGCAATTTAATTCGAAAATTGTACGATCACATCTAATACTTTTGATGTTTTATCGTTTCTTAGTCTACGCTTGTTAAATAAAGTTTACGTCTCACGTTCGCATTGCGCAAAAGAAATATGCGAGACAACAAACAGAATGGTTTGTTTAAAAAAATCGAGGCATAATTATGACAAGCCAGATGCTCCTCGCATCGATGTGTACACAATGGCAAAAGGAACTGTAAAATAATTGCGAAACGCATGGAAGGTTCGCATTTGATAGAAGCTCGAAATAAAATAAGGAAAACAAAGTAACAACGTTCCACCCTTAATTTGTTCGAGAATTCATTCAATTATACAGTGTCAAAGTTGATCGAATTCCACTGAAGTAATAAATATCGAGGTAAAGTTTAATTTTAATATCGTAGGTTTGGTTCCATGAAAAAAAGGGAAGGAACTCAGCGAGAGATTCGTTAAGCATTTCAGCTAGAAATTTATGAATCCGAAAAGATTCCAGTTTTCGAAGGAACGAACTTTGCTATGCTCTACTTTCGAATGAACTTTTCTCTTTGATACTTGCGTTTGTTCGTATTGTTCGACAGTTTAAATTAGTTTCAGCCCGGATATCAGAATAACGGTCGCAGCTTTCAGTAGAGTTAACAACTGTACTGGCAAGTATTTAGGTAACATTTTCCAACAAATCGGAAAATTATTTCCTGTTCTATATTGTACTATACATATATGTGTATATAACTGCAATGAGAAAATTAAGCATCCACTTCTAAGTACTTCTTGTTCGAAAAAAAGAAAAAAAATAAAAAGTGATAAACTCTAATGTTACCACGAAGAACATACATCATTCGATGTTAAACAAACGTGAAACTATAAAAAGAATAAAAAGATCTAAGACGGAAGCACACCTAAATCTATTACTTAAGGAAGTACATCGTACATCTAGCAATACGGTTTGATAAATTTTCACGCCGACAATTGAAATGCAAATTGAAACCTGGAATCAACATCTCATTTAAAATTCAAGAAACAGGTACTCGTTTATTAAATAGTAGTAAATTTATTCCACAATTTTCCCTCAGAAATGAAAAACAGACTGAAAACCAGAGCAACGTTCTAAAATTATATGTATATTCGAGCCACAAGAATTTAATTGCGCCCTGTTCGTTTTTAGGACTGAAATACGTCCAAGCCTGAATTCCGATGGGATACAGTCGCGCGGCTGTTTAGATCCTCCACAACATTCTTTCGCAAACAACTGGATCAATACTGCACATCTTGTAGGCGGAATGTATCGCGGTGCATTTCTGTGTTGAATTCGGCGTTCCACGCGAACAGCGTGTACCGCAGTAAAAAGTATTATTTACCGGCGATTGCTCAGAGATGGGAAGAGACCAGCTGAATTGAATGATTTATTGATTATGTGCGAATCGCGCAGAGCATGAATGAGGGTCCGCGGTTGCTTACGCATGAGCACCGGCCGGAGTCGATCGATTGATATAACAAAGTGCATTTCATCAACGGCTCTTAACGGCGCGATACGATCAAGTGTCGCGCTACGATCTTTCCTACGATCGAATCTCTGATCCCGCAATAACACTGCGGAATGTGCTGGCTTCCTCTCCGTGACGAATACAAAGTCTTGTTGATTATTTGCAATGCTGGACGAGCACGCTGATATTTAATAATGCCGGGTCCGAACCTCGATTATTCGCATTCGATTATCGCCGCCGCCGCCGCTCAATTACCAAAACAATCTCCGCGTTTGTATTTAAATAGAATTATAGAACCCGTTTCCTGCGTGAACTGGACCATCGTACACTTTGCTGACTATGGGAATCTGTGGCTGTAGATTTGCATATAAACTCTAATTGGATTTAAAATTTTTACAAATTTAATGATACTTTTATAGGCCATTATCTTATAACTAGAACCGTCTAAATGAGGTGCAGAACTCGATCAAGAAACTTTTCAGTGGAAAATATGGCCGTCTGCCAAATTTTTTGTACCCACTGTAATATGCGTTCCGAATGGTCAAGGAAATCATTTCTGCCGTGATAATGTAGGGAAATTATTCTCAAAAATTCATTTTAATATTCAAATGAAATAAAATACTGATAAGAATTTGTTTAATTTTCTTTAGCCTCAGAATATTAAAGTAAATATGTTCGACAACAATGCACGTTCTGTTGATCTCTTTATATTATGAAACTCTAAATACTACTTCGATTAGAACTGGAATACAAATGGGAATTGATACATGCGAAATTGCGTCCGAATCAGAATGGAGCAGTTGCCTATGCATGGAGTAAGACTGTCTACTTATTGAAGCGTTTGAATGTCCTTAATCTGGGCGAATATTGAAACCTTTGAGACCCTCACGGGACGAGTTAATCCTGCTCGAGGCCTTTCATTTGTGATGTCCTGTCCTTTTCGAATAGTGTACAAACGTGTGAATGGAGTTCGGCGAGACGCCATGTCAGACCTCTAATATGAAGCTGGCTTTAACGCTTTCAAGAATGAATATCTCTAAAGATGATACACATACGAGTCATATTATTTTAATTGCAAAATGCCTGAAACACTGCTCCGAAGAATTAAATTGAACCCATACTAAATCATATTTCTCACTATTCCACAAGTACATGTTTGCAGCAACAAAAAATATATGGAGTCACTCATTTTTTGTACAATTCGTACGTTTCTGGCAGCGTTGGTAAAGTCATTTTTTTAATCCATATGCATGTAGCACTCTATACCTATTTCATACGTTAAAAAATTCTGAAAACTTTGATATAGGTAAGGTTCAAGCCAAACCATGGAATAGGAAATAAGCGAGAATATGTATGTATTTAGCTTAAAAGAAGAACATGTACTAACTAAAGAGGAAGAGAAAGAGACATGAAAATTAAAAGCCATTAACAGAGTCAGAAAATCTTAGTGGATTACGTCTGCTGTGAAAATGATACGAATACCGGTCTATACGAATAATATTGTCTTCAAGAAATATGATACAATCTGGTACTCTCATATTTGACGTTGGTTTCGAGTAACTCGATACATACATATGATACACATATATACTTGTGCTTTGAATAGAGCACCTACCCACACATATGTCCACTGTATTAAAATCACTTACAGAAAATATTAAGTATGTAATTATTAAATTGAATACTAAATACTCTAATTAATTTTGTGCGTTTGATGCAAGAAAATAGCGAGACCTTAAATACCGAATAATCGAGGTTCTACCGTATATTTCTGAAGGAGAAATTCAGAGATCTTCTCGCGCAGTAATTTAATTCCGCCATTGTCGAACTCTTCGTCAGATATACGCTCTACTTACCATAGGTCATGCGATATTGGAGCAACAGAAGACGTTACGTACATCAAAATTTTTAGAGTTTAAGATAGTCCTTAAGAAAGTAATAAGGAGATACTCTTTAGGATGGAACAGAAAAACAGAACCGATAAAAGCCGTTGCATTCTGCACATCGAACATCGAGAGAATTTCGAATACGATTGCTAATCATCGACCAATAAGCCAGCCAATAGTGAAGAATAAGGGCATTCAGCAGAGAAACGATACGAAAACACCAAGTGGCTTTGATAACAATATTCTCAATAGTTATTCAGAAACGCGATCATTTTGGTGTATTCATGTATCAAAGAAAAAGGCACAGTTGCAATCCAAAGTGAGTGTGATTAGAAACATGTAATTGAAATTAACAGTCTAATGACTTTCTTTTTTGTATCAAGTACTTAAACAAGAAAACATTTAGTTCATTTTATACTATTTTATGAACATACTTCTTAAATAATAATTAAAAAATTACATTATTTT
>NW_017159898.1:122701-148824 GCF_001652005.2 Ceratina calcarata
TTAAACACTGATTTCATCATAGTAATCATTAGCTAACACTCACTTTTGACTTTACCATCGAATTGTATATTCAGATACCGAGAACAGAGGCAGCATTCGATCCTCGATTCGAGCACGACTTATCTTTTAATCGGTTGAACACTTTGCAATATTCACACGACTTTAAAGCCTCTTCCACGACCCTTTATTGTCGATTCGCATCGCAGCGAAACTCGTTCCCCTTCAAGTAATTAAGTGGCGCTTTTCATTCGCAGCAACATTAATCAGCTTTGTCTGTGAATATGTCACTCCGGCGGCTGACAGCAATAATGTCCTAACCCGCGGGGTAAGCTCACCTCCTTGGCTCTGAATCTTTTAAAGGCCGCTCCCTACGACGACGACGACGACGACGACGACGACGATGCAACGGTGCTGCTGCTGCTGCCTAACCGAAAAGGAGGTCGCGCGCTCAACGACATTCGTTAAGGTCGTTCCCGTAAATAATGGATTCCGAGCAACCCCGCGCGCACACGCTGAGACACTGTTCCTTTTAGCGGTGCGCGTGAAAAATTAGCGTCGCACCGTGATATTGCATGCAAATATCGCCGGACTTATGCCGAACCTGAGAAACGATGATTTCAAGGCAGGAATGCATAATGTCCATAAGACAAAAGGCTATATTAGACTTGTCAGAGAACAATTTCGAGTCTCTATTATCGTAAGACAAACAGCTTTGGGTAGTCATTTGAATAATTTCAGAATGAAGGGTTTTAATGCTGCCAAGTATTATACTGTTCAGGCCTTGTGAAAATAAAAATAGAAAATAAACGTATCATCATTTTGTCTATTGTAAACGTAGCCCTATCAAAATATGCAGAATCCAATAAAAATGTATATAATTACTACTTCCTATATTTAATTATCTAATGCATCGTGCTAGAGTTATGTGACACTACCAAACTCTACTAATCGTAGGACCTGTAAGAGTTAAAATTCGATTCACTGTTTTTGCCATTACGTCCATTTCTCTACGTCCCAAATAGTGTTCGAAAATATATGAAAAATAAAACAGAATAATATGCAAATTAATATCGAATGCTGCCTCTCGAACGTTCGCAAAAGATAGAAGCGTAACGTGTTTTAGTATTATTAACGCGATTCTGTAAAGTTTAAATAACGGCGATTCGCCAGGTTATGCCCATACGATGTTAGCTCTCTTCTAGAATCAACAGGACCTGTATAAATTGTTGGAATACTTTTACCCCTTTTTACATCTCTCCAGAGAAATGAGTTTGTTTGTTTCTCAGTAATTTATTGCCGTAGACAGTGAGCGAACGAACAATGTAAAAACCTCCCAACTGTTGTTATGATACCCGTTTACATGCAAACTGGCCTGATAATTGAATGTTTCGTGCTAATCTCTGGCAAGTCAGACCGCAGCCACATTACAAGAAAAGGCAGTATCTTGTACATTACAAGATCGTGGATTAAACAGACTCAATTGTTATCAAATACAAAAAAAAGATCCTAAGCAATTTCCTTCCTACTCCACTCGTTAAGAATAATTTAACGATGGATAAAATAATTAAGCGATTACTCCTGAAGTATTCGAAATAGAAAAAAATTGTGACCTTTCTTGTAAGTAATAGCAGTATCTATAACTTTTACTTGATGAGTCAATTGTTAGTACACTTTTTGAGAGAATGACAGATTTACTGTTCTTTCTTATACTGTGCCGCAGCTTTCCAACGTGGAGAACTAAGGAACGAAAGAATTTCTCGTTCATTAATTTCAAATATATAAATACTGGATTCATATTCTCATTTCCTAATTGCTTGATTTCGTTGGATATTTAAAAGATCGTAGGAATAGTATAAAATTTATTAACCAGAGTGAAGGAATATCTGGCTACATATTTTCCTATGAATTTGGTCACAGGAAAGTCGCATGTGCATTTGCGAATTCTAAACTGCAAGGCGGGCTAAAACGGAAGATCACGTGACGCGATGCGATTACCGGTGACAACGCGACGGTTAATTTTCTATGCGGTTTATTGACCAGAGTAATAAATAATGAGCGTTTCGCTTGAAAAAAAGAAGGTCGGTCGATTACGTTACAATGATCATTGTCATCGTATTTGCACAGCGTGCACGCTGTTCAAACGGAGAAAGGAGGTACCGCGGGTAACGAAACGAACGCGAAAGTGTACAGAGAAGAGAGCTAACGCCGTAGCGGTGTTCCCTCGAGAATACGTAGAGGAAAGGCTGGGGTAAAATCGAGTTAGTCGAACCAGTAGATTTTCAATAATTCAAAATAGAATCTCGAATTCGTCACGGTGTAATCAAATAGTTCGATCATTGATTTTTAACATGATACGAAGAAGAAACAAAGTGTCACGCATTTCGCGCAAACGGGAAATATAAAAAAATAAGAGCACAGATCAAACAAACGTAAGCGAATATAAATATCTGTCCCAGGAAATAAAAAATAATCTACGTTGAAATGCAACAACGAAAGCTTATAGAAAGATCAGGTTGACTATTAAATTTACACGCGATTGTTTTCCTCTCACTCGGATTAAAAGTTTTATTCGATTTGGATAATCTACGGGCGTCGTCGAGTAACCCGATTTCAGCCTTTGTAGGACGGCTATACACGTAGAGAGAACGTGAACGAGATCGGGAAAAATAATTGTTAAAACGTACCGACGCCGTTCGCCTGGGAGGATTGAAGTTGCACGGCGACGCTGAACCCGCGTAGCTTCACCGGCGCGGAATTCTCTTTGCCTGCGAGGAGGGCGCACTGCGGCTTTAGATCACGATGAATTATGTCGTTTTCATGGCAGTACCGCAACGCCTCCAGGATCTGTCGCATGTAATGGCTGGAAAAAGAAAGCTTCTGTTATCTCCTATGGGAGAGCCGTGCACAATATAAAGCCATGTGGTCTTTTCTTGAAATCTTCTGTGTGCGATATTGAGACGAAGCGTATAACTTCGAGACTGTCGGTATCCCCGTGTGAAACTGAACAGAACGTAACTGTGATTGGTGACGTTCAACTTTCTACAAGGGTTCGTTATAATATAACTACGAGTTTCGTCCTAAGCCCCGACGATCCCCCCATCCGAGCCCCTGGATAAAAGCGCGATAAAAAGTTTCTAACAACATTTTCTGACAAGACGGATGAATGAATGATAAAAACAGAGAACTTGCGTAACTTCGAAACGAGGTCGGATAGTTCTGTACGTGCTTTCGTAAGTTCACATTTTATGAAACACGGAGGGACGTGTTTTATGTGATTATGAAAAATGCAAGTATAATCGAGAAATAATTTTAGTAACACGCGTATGCATTAATCGAACAATTAAATAAGGACCAGTTTACATACATACGGTAATTATGTAGATTGATGAATCTGTAATTATGAATGAAACAAGATAGAGTATTTGCATTTACTGTCCTAATATTATTAACATTTGTTTTACGTATTATTAATTATTAATGAAACATTTATAAATCAAAAATTCTGGAAAATTATGAAATAAAGATTCGACGAAACTGATAAAAAAATCTGTTCAAATGTATTTTCATAGAGCCAATTAATATAGTGCGTCTATAGAATAAATGCCAAATCAATTGTAAAATTAGGGAGAAATTCGATATTGGTACACGTAACTACCAAACTCCTGACTGAGAAACGGTCATATTTAATTAACTGAAGATCAAGTGGCCCCTGATTATTCTTCTATATGTATAAGTACATAATACACAGAAACTAGACGACCATTTACCTTAATATTATCTGAAGACCACAAATTAACGAGGACATCGTTTTAATTACATTTACAAGTTCACATGATTAATTATCTTCGTTCATGGCTTCCTCGAATAGACGGCGAGTGCATAAATAATAAATGAAGTCATTGGTTTATTATCCTTACGTTAAAGAGACAACGACTGCGTGGACTAAAGAGGTGAAAGCAAAATTAACTCGGGGTTAAATAGCGTAAAAATGTCTATGCTTCTTAACTGTATAGGTCAGGCGATTAAGGAAAATGTTAAAGGAATTAGTAGCAGGGATTATTGAAGGTTGACCGAGATATAAAAAACGATGGTCAAAGCGTGCCTGTCTATCCTGCACCTACTTATACCATTATTTATTGCACATTCGTTAAACTGACCAGATAACAACAGTTCAATCGACTTTTCATTAAGAATAAAAACCATTCCCATCGGTACAATTATTATATTTACCCTTACCCCCATACTACCCATAGACTATTGCTATAATCTCAATATAGATACAGAGATTTGGATAGATTTGAAAAATATTCGAATAAACTAGTGACTCATTCGCTGCAGAAGGCAGGTATTATTTTATACACGAAATACGAGGTGTACGATGGAAACTCGAAAACGACACGAAGAGAGCAAACGCGTTTAGGAGACAGTTCGCAATGTGGTTACGTGTCCGTTGCACGTACTGTTGATTAATCTGCTGCTAGGAGCACAGGTAAATTTAGTAAACAGCCAGATGAAACTTTTGGTAGGCAAACATCATTTGCTTACAGAAACGTAATAATCGTGGGTCGTAGGTTTGTAGAGGATGACAGACACGGAATATCTAGTCCGATAACGTACATGCAAATTTCATAACGCATTGTGGAAGCCATTGTTGCACGTAAGTTCCTCGAATTCGTGCATTTGCGCGAAGTTTCATTATACAATGAAATAGTAATCGTGCCTCAGTTTCATGATTGTAACACAACACGTAATAAAAAGAAAGCAGTGGCATATTAGGTCGAGTGCGACATAATACAACGGAATTAAAAAATTAACGAAAGGTCGTTTGAATTGAATTCGAAACAAAAGGAGACATTCTTGACGGCTGAAATGCATTTGCGTGCACAATGCTAAAAATCTCCTTACCTGGCAACCGCTTCGCTGTATACGAATCCGGCAGTCGCTCTTCGAACGACCTCGAAGCATAAATCAGAGCCATCCATACTGGAACAGAAAACACGACGATTTACAAGGTGTCACAATTTATGAGAACGTCGTATCGGGGATGAACGGGCCGCTATTTATTTTACATGTGCATACGCATGTGCTCGAATTTGAATGGATTTCCAAGGAATGCATAATAAAACGTTCTAATCTTAGTCACATGAATTCATTGCGTATCCTACTAAGTCATGTCCTCAACGTGAATCCTATTTTTAATCGTTGTTTTAGAAACACCTCCAATCATTTCCAGAATGAACGCTCATATAAACTGTCGGAATTGTGATACTTACGTAAACCGAAGAATTTAGCTACCATTCATGGAGTTCGCGGGTTCCAGAAATAATGCACGCGGATATTTATAATACACGCGATAAACACGATTCAAATTAACGAACCACATTGACGATCAATAACCGGAAGCGTTGTACGAGTTGATCGCGTTAACAATCGTAACGAAGCTTCTTGCTGCAAACCGTACGTTGCTATTATTTGGAATGCATTCGATGTTAATTAGGTCAACTCTCGTTAACATAGAATTACGAGGAAGTGATGGTGTCAAGTAATCCCAATTACTTGCGCAGCACGTTTCGAGAAAAGTACATCAGTACAGCATTCTGACGAAGAATAAAACAGTCTGAATGTATCCAATTATTACAGATCTTTTATGAATATAAGACATACCTACAATGAACGAGAAACGAGAAGGAAATATGTAGCTATAATCGTTGGATCTTGTATTGCATTTAATGAAACATTTAATAAATAAGAAGCCTTCTTTACAAAAAATCCAAGACGTAATTACATGCGGGGAAGACACGTAAAGAATTTTATGACACAGTTAATCTCAGGTTTTATGACGAGACTTTATAAAAAGTTTTCCCGCAATATATTCAAGATGATGTACCATAGCGGTCATACCCGCGGATTAAGAACTTTGCGTGCTTCTTAATGCAAGTCTATTAAAACGTGTGATTAATTCGTATAATGCGACACGTCGAAACTGAACTCCATGGATATTAGATACATCCAATTAGTCAGCCGTGAAAGCTTATTTATTTCTTACGCGAGCGAAGCGAATACGATAGGGAAGCGTTACTTGCGATGATGGATTATGCAGGATTATTTTCACTATGGCAATTACGTTTTTGACACAGTATATCTTCGTCAAAGCACACTTAAAAGAGCAGTGAAAATGAATCACATCTAATATATATGTACATTATAAAAATATGCATGAAGTATTAAAATACTTTTATTGGTTTTTATATTATAGTGTGCATACATGTAGGGATTGCATAATTTTATTATAGAGGATGCACTAGCGAAAACTTGTATTACTGCTATTTAGCGTTTACTGCAAATTCTTGAAATAACAGTGATAATTGTGAGGTACGTGATTGTCAGATGCAGTTGCAAAGCGTACGACACGAAACATACGCGTATTTAACATAATCTCCATTGTCCTGCACATTACAGCAGTAACACGTACGTAAATGTAATCAAACATACCCGAATAATAACTTTTACAACAATCTCTCGCGTATGGTATAACAATATTATGATGGTGCTACACGTGTGCGCTATAAACGATTTCGTTAATACGTCCCGTGGAAACCAGAGCTCGGCTTTAAAGCAATATTTCCGCGTGCACGTGTTTTTGTTTCACCGTCGATATGGCCAGCTTCCCCGGAACCTACTCTCGGCCATTTCCACGCGTGAGATTACTCTAACGGATCCATTTCTCATCTTCCGTTACGAGATAGTAAAACACAGTTTTTTTTCTCCACTGCTAAATAGTGTTGAATTATTGTAAACATTTCCAGATTAAACGTCTCATTTTAAACAAATTCTTTATTCTAGTTTTAGTCATCTCTGTCGTAAATAATGTAACGATATTAAATAATATAAGTTAGTTGAATAGTAAAAATTCTGGGCTATGAAACAAAAATACGTTGAATTTATAACATCCAATAAATAAATGAATATGCAGCACAATTACTCTACAGGTGTTATGCAATGTTATTAATTAAAGTGAAATGCAGTAACAAAATCGATCGAACTCTGATATCAGATTTTAATACCAATATTCTGTTTTTATACATTTACACCTACGAATTTTATATTTTAACAGATATGAAAATCATTACTAAAATTGAGTAAAAAATAGTGATGACCTTTTTACGTCGCTGTTAATTGCTCTCGAAAACTTCCAGCTTAGAAAGTCGTTCGTCTCGTAATTCGTTTAAGAAATAAGAGCAAGGGATTGAAAGAAACGCGATGCTCGAGAGAGAGAGAGAGAGAGAGAACGGAAGCTGTGCATTAAAAAAGAGATTTCTCAAGAAATTACGAAGAAATCCGCGTAAACGCGAAACTAAGGCGTCCATCAACCCTCATTTTATACCCCTTTTCTTTGTGCGCACGTCTACAGCGTACCGTTTGCAAAAAAAACTCTAACTGAACTCTTCTAAACGTTAGATGAATACTCGAACGGAATCACGTGAATTCCCGTGATCTAAAGACGTCGTTGCCTCGTAACCACGTTTTCGTTCTCGTTGCCAGAACGTTAAAATCATGCAATTAAAAGAAAATCGAAAGAAGTGAAACATGCTACGTAGAGGTATTTTAGGAATGAAATAAAAATAAACGTGATTATACTTACTATTCGAATACCATGTAGAGCATACCCTCCGAGCTGTAGGTTTCGAGCAGCTCTACTATGTGGGGGTGTTTCAACATGTGGGATATCGTGGCTTCTCGTTTCAAATCTGCAATTAAATCATTTTTACGGTACATTAATTCTTGTTTCATGTAACGATATATTAATCATCATTAATTAAAAATTTTTATTCTATCATTACATTATAAATCATCCCTATTTCCTAATTCGGAATTAACTTTGTTAAACGGTGCCTTGTCTGGTATTCTGTCTCATTTTGAAAACAAATAAAACTCGCGACATGGCGTATTTATGTAACAACTTTTAAAACCTCGCGCTTCACAGGACCCGAATGAAACAGTAGTTTTTACAATTTGCCAACTTCCTCTCTACCTTTCAGGGAAAAGTTCCCTTGGGCGTCGATTTGGATAAAATAGATCAAAGGAACGGAGAAGCGAAAGACTGACGCTTTAATTTCATCTCTGACACAACGGTTTTATGTCAAAATTACGATGCTGCACGGTGTGACAATTTCTTAACCAACGGTGCAATAAATATGCGAAATATTATTTAAAAATTGTTTTCTAAATATTGTAACATTTAATTCCAGCAAATCTACTATTGCGTCAAACGTAAAAGAGAATCTTCTTTTAAAAAAAGAAAGAGACTGATGGAGAGGGTCGCTAAATTACGAAAGTTCTTGGGTCTCGACTGGCTCTACGAAATCCAGAGACGAATTTTTAAATATTTTACGCATGCCGTCAACAAGGCTACTCGTTTAACTTGAGAACAAACGAAATTGCTTCGATAAAGAACCGACACAGTCATACTGATTTACAATTTATATGCCAAAAACAGGATGAAGTTACGATACAATATAGGAGACTAAAACCAGGGCATAATATAAGGCATACTCTTCAAACTTTAGAAGAGAGTTCGTCAAAGTTGTAAAAACTCAACTTCCTCCAATGCAAACAGAAATTCATCTATCAAATGTATAATCATTGAAGAATTGCGTATTCTAAAAAAAATGAATGAACTGACTGACAATTAAGTACAAAATATAAATACATGATTTAAAAACATACGTATATAAAACCATGTGTTCCTACTTGATAAATTGATCGTATTAATTACTGCAGAATATGAAATAAAATGTTCATAAAGTAAAGAGGATAAAATACGGGAAATATATTTCACAATAATCGCGTTACAGACCCGGACTAATGAAATTGATTTTCATCGGTACGGTGACGTTCGAACGTCTCTTGAAATTACGTTCCAACTATGACGCATTTTCATAATATTATTAACTCATACAGCGACGTGTCTCTTTTATCTATTATTAGAACTATGTATCTCTTAGACATATGAAAAAAAGACAAGCTTTATTATTAGACACGTAGCAAATATACACGGTAAGGAGAACACGCCTACGACGGTATTCCGACAATAATACGTCTCATAAACAAATAATGACTTCCTCTTAAAAAAAATTAAAGAGATATGGCGACAAACCGAACGTGTCCCATTCCCCTTTAAAACAGAGTTTACGTTCTTTTTGTGTATTTTCATTATACGTTTATAATAATGAGTATAGACACATCCTTTTAGAATATAAAACTTTTCTGAAACTGAATTTGTTGGATATTCAATTACACAGTGAACATTATCTTCGACAAATGTAATTATTTTCGTGTAATATCAAATTTAAATGAATCGATTTAGAACATAGGAAACATTTTATTCAACGATGTGACAATTAATTTGATTGGTAATCTGGTTATGTCGAACTTCGCGAAGCAAAATGTAAAACCTAATTAAATTGACTCTAGGTAGAAAATCTATAAAGAAAAGTTCTCTCGAAATCACGTTAAACACCGTTCTGCTGGTATGCAAATAAAATGTCAGGTAGTAGGTTAACAATGTTAACGGGGAGGATTGCAAATAGAAATCCCGTTGAACCAACATTCTATCGATAGACAGAGAGACGTGTCCCCGATTCGCGTAAATAAAATCTTACCCTCCGCTGAGCCGGAAACGAAACTTGCCAATAACGCGATCCCGGGATTTACAGTTCATTTCTGGTATCCACCGTACACGTGTTTCACGTTAAACTCCCCCGAAATACATCCGAGCTTAAACGAACGAAAACGATTTTAATCGAATCTGGCGTAGAACGAAAGCGCGGGCAGAACTTGAAATCACAGCGCATCGTGTAAAAGAGCATACGTAAACGCGAGATCGAGCACAGAGAATACATTTGTTTCGAACAGGCAGCGGAAATTAATGCCGGAACACACCGGCACGCGTTGCATAGATAGATAGATATGTATACGTGTACACACGTACGCAGGCATAATGCGAAAGCGCGCGTGCATTCTGATTATTCCCCGCGGACTTACCGTTCGTGCTTAGACCTGGGCTGGATGTGAACTTCGCTACGTCCACGATTTTTACCGCGAACGTCTGCCCTGTCTGTCGGTGAATGCATTTCCTAACCACGCTGAATGGTCCCCTGAAACAGAACCAGAAACAACGGGCTTGAATGATCGTAATCACGGCCACGGAGTCTTTTGTGCTCAAGTCATCCCTTCCCTATTATGGGCTCGGTAAACGCGGTGACTGGATTAGGCTTATTGTTAGCTACATGCGAGTTCGATCGCCAGTACATTTATAATTATTTTCTTTCCGCAATATAAAATATTCGCCAAAATCACTGTAAATTAATTAAAACTGTTCAAATGCTTAGTTAATGTTTATTAAAAATTGATAACTAATAATGAAACTTGTGTTCAGTCTAATCTCGAAGTGGCCTAATTTGCCTTGTACTAACCACGCAGCATTCATCGCATTCACGAAAGCCATACTGCCTGTTATAGCGATCGGATCACGCGTTATTACGACTCGGATTCGATCCGTCTGGTACGCGCGATACCTGTTTAAGTTCGACTAAGTAACCACGGTGCCGCGCCTGCAATTGGCCCGTCCTAAATTGTAAGCGCAAGCATTTACAAGAGGAACGTATGATATTTGGGTCACCGATTTTGATTAAATTCAACCTACAGAGTATGTACGAATAATTATAATAATTGCAACGAACAGATCCGACAAAGACGTAATTTGTATAATAACAATTTCTGTAGTAGTTCGTGTATTTTTCATGTCTATGTATATGAATCCCACTAAATCGTACACGTATGCATTTGCAAAGGGAATTATTGATATTTGGATCGCTAGTTTGGATTAAATTTATCAGACGCTTATATTGATAATTACGAAATTGATTGTAAAAATTAATTGAAGTTGATTATATTTATTCTGAATGGTAATATGTGCAACAAGTATTTATTCCCACATAAACGATTTACGTGAAAAAGCTCATACCTCGGTGCTCGAAGATTCGTGTCAAGAACCAAGGAGACGATAACTAAAGGAGCAAAACCCGACTTCGCGACATATCTCACGATATCATCGACAGAATCAACTTTTATCTTCTAGTGCTGTCTAAAGGGTAGGAAAAGTGTACCGTTAGGAAACACAGCCTCTGGGGTATTTTATCTGTAGACAGGATGAGCAAGAAATTACCTCTCGAAATATCTAAAATATTCCTTGTATTCAATAAAATTGATAAGCTATTCAACTAATTAATTTTGATCTTCTAAACCTATTATTTGACTACTGTTATTACACTATAATTATGCTCTACTCAAGGATATTCTGGGATTGGTAACTTTAATTGTTTCACAAACATTTTAGAAGGAATGACTCGAAGCGCAGAGGTTTCCAATCAGCTACATGAACACGTAAACCTTGAACACCTCAAAAACCCTCTACCCTCGCTTTCCCCGGCGTTTGACGTTAAACGGATTATGTCGAATAACATCGTAGAACTATCGTTGTTGAAAGCTCGGCCGTTCGACAATCGTTCAACATACGAAGAACCAGTAAGAAGGTTTGCTTGCTCGCGTCCCACTTTTTACAAGAAATTATCGACACCTAGATGTTACTTAACAGCGATCGATCAACGTAGCGACGACGCTTTAAATTAACTTTCAAGCATCTTAATCTGTCCATACTACATAAAGATACTTAAACGAAAGATTTATTCCCTATTTGATTAAAACACTTTTCGTTGTGCAGTATAGCATTTATTTTTAATGATTAATCTGTATATTAAATATGTCATAAAATAAAATTTCAAATTTTCAGCTAACAATTTTTTCCCTGTCACGCATTGTTCGCACAGCGAACTTTTTCAGTATATGAATCTCAGTTCTCCTCGTGACAATTTTATCATGCAAATAAAAATTAATTTATTCGTTAACAAAATTAAAAGCATTTTATACAATATTGCATCGGAGAAGTGAATTTAAGCATTAATTACAGTCTGAAAATTTGTTGAAATTTGTAAATGACGATTCGACCGTGTATTCAACCTCAATGCATTCGGTATTTATTTTTATGGATATTCGCACCCTCTAATTTTTGTATATGAGTAGAATAAAATGTAAATGTTATACATTAAATTTTTATGTTTAACTAAAATTAAGTACTCCGTTGTTTAGCTGTTTCCACTGTGGTAGTTAAGGATTAAACTCTATAACTAATCCCAACGTTCCTTAACAGAATGCAAGGGGGTAATGCGTCTTCTTCATTACGTAGTTTGGTTCATCAACAGTGACCTCATTAATTCGTAAATCTCCCAAGAGTCTCGTCCCAGAATCGCCCAACGTCTATTTAAATCCTAATTGCGGT
This sequence comes from Ceratina calcarata, assembly GCF_001652005.2. NCBI lineage: Eukaryota > Metazoa > Arthropoda > Insecta > Hymenoptera > Apidae > Ceratina > Ceratina calcarata. Next base: position 135,099 of record NW_017159898.1, read on the forward strand.
TCCTATGAAATTGGCTCGTTTCATAGAGAAGAAAGAATTCTGTGACATTCAACACTGCGATATCGTCCAAAAGAAATAGTAAATTGAACATTAAACTTGGATTCTTATTCGACCGCAATGCCAATATTGAACCTCATTTAATTAGAAGAGCTTCCTGCAATCCTCATCTATTTATCGTTTTCATTCCGACAGAATATGAATTTTTCTTCTTGCACAAAATCCTTAATACGTTCTTTTTTATTTACAACCGTAATTTCAGCCGTATCGTAGCTCGTAAATTAGCTAAGATTCAAAATCCTCTCTACAATACTGTAGCCATGAGTCATGCGCTGTAGCTGTTATGCTACAGCGCAGAGTGCAATAATTATGAAAATCTATGCGCAACAAAATAGCGTTTATGATTTATAAATTCGACGCACGCTTTAAAGGAGGAGGAACACCTGCCTACAAATTGTACGCTTCATCAAAATTCATATTTTACACATTCATTTATACACAGCAAATCTATATAAAAAAAAGGATAAGATGCATGTATAAACATGAACTAATGCCTGTTTTCTATTAAAAGTTAGGTTCAATAAATACTTCATGAGATGACCCGATATTTTTTGCAGATTGTACATAAATTAAGCGTCGTATCTCTTATAATGCAGACGAGATAGTACAGTATTTCTGTTTTATTACTAAAATGACTCCTTTCTTGTTCTCAATTTCTTAGATGACGATTTTAAAGAAACGAACTGAACGCTGATTAAAAACATACTAGATGGATTTTTAAAATAGCGTAACACTTTATGCAAAGTGATTCAAATAACAGGATTACAAAGTGTGTTGTTAATGACACAATTGTTTGTGTAGACGTTCATCAGAGTGATCGTAGTTAAAATATACGAACGTCGAGAATTGCTATATTGACCTTATTGTCACTTGTAAATTAACCATCAGACTATCGTAATTGAACTTCAGTGTAACACTTTTGATCGAACACTATTCCATATTCCATGGGCCTTACCAAGAAATTAGCTTCACAGTTTCGTCCGTTATCGTACGTGCGCCACGATTTGAAACAAAGCGAGGACGTCTAATATGATTTATAGCAATCCTATATTTCGTACAGTGACAGATGGTCAGTTTAGAGTTTTTTTACTCGAAATATCTAAAATATTCCTTGTATTCAATAAAATTGATAAGCTATTCAACTAATTAATTTTGATCTTCTAAACCTATTATTTGACTACTGTTATTACACTATAATTATGCTCTACTCAAGGATATTCTGGGATTGGTAACTTTAATTGTTTCACAAACATTTTAGAAGGAATGACTCGAAGCGCAGAGGTTTCCAATCAGCTACATGAACACGTAAACCTTGAACACCTCAAAAACCCTCTACCCTCGCTTTCCCCGGCGTTTGACGTTAAACGGATTATGTCGAATAACATCGTAGAACTATCGTTGTTGAAAGCTCGGCCGTTCGACAATCGTTCAACATACGAAGAACCAGTAAGAAGGTTTGCTTGCTCGCGTCCCACTTTTTACAAGAAATTATCGACACCTAGATGTTACTTAACAGCGATCGATCAACGTAGCGACGACGCTTTAAATTAACTTTCAAGCATCTTAATCTGTCCATACTACATAAAGATACTTAAACGAAAGATTTATTCCCTATTTGATTAAAACACTTTTCGTTGTGCAGTATAGCATTTATTTTTAATGATTAATCTGTATATTAAATATGTCATAAAATAAAATTTCAAATTTTCAGCTAACAATTTTTTCCCTGTCACGCATTGTTCGCACAGCGAACTTTTTCAGTATATGAATCTCAGTTCTCCTCGTGACAATTTTATCATGCAAATAAAAATTAATTTATTCGTTAACAAAATTAAAAGCATTTTATACAATATTGCATCGGAGAAGTGAATTTAAGCATTAATTACAGTCTGAAAATTTGTTGAAATTTGTAAATGACGATTCGACCGTGTATTCAACCTCAATGCATTCGGTATTTATTTTTATGGATATTCGCACCCTCTAATTTTTGTATATGAGTAGAATAAAATGTAAATGTTATACATTAAATTTTTATGTTTAACTAAAATTAAGTACTCCGTTGTTTAGCTGTTTCCACTGTGGTAGTTAAGGATTAAACTCTATAACTAATCCCAACGTTCCTTAACAGAATGCAAGGGGGTAATGCGTCTTCTTCATTACGTAGTTTGGTTCATCAACAGTGACCTCATTAATTCGTAAATCTCCCAAGAGTCTCGTCCCAGAATCGCCCAACGTCTATTTAAATCCTAATTGCGGTTCCTATGAAATTGGCTCGTTTCATAGAGAAGAAAGAATTCTGTGACATTCAACACTGCGATATCGTCCAAAAGAAATAGTAAATTGAACATTAAACTTGGATTCTTATTCGACCGCAATGCCAATATTGAACCTCATTTAATTAGAAGAGCTTCCTGCAATCCTCATCTATTTATCGTTTTCATTCCGACAGAATATGAATTTTTCTTCTTGCACAAAATCCTTAATACGTTCTTTTTTATTTACAACCGTAATTTCAGCCGTATCGTAGCTCGTAAATTAGCTAAGATTCAAAATCCTCTCTACAATACTGTAGCCATGAGTCATGCGCTGTAGCTGTTATGCTACAGCGCAGAGTGCAATAATTATGAAAATCTATGCGCAACAAAATAGCGTTTATGATTTATAAATTCGACGCACGCTTTAAAGGAGGAGGAACACCTGCCTACAAATTGTACGCTTCATCAAAATTCATATTTTACACATTCATTTATACACAGCAAATCTATATAAAAAAAAGGATAAGATGCATGTATAAACATGAACTAATGCCTGTTTTCTATTAAAAGTTAGGTTCAATAAATACTTCATGAGATGACCCGATATTTTTTGCAGATTGTACATAAATTAAGCGTCGTATCTCTTATAATGCAGACGAGATAGTACAGTATTTCTGTTTTATTACTAAAATGACTCCTTTCTTGTTCTCAATTTCTTAGATGACGATTTTAAAGAAACGAACTGAACGCTGATTAAAAACATACTAGATGGATTTTTAAAATAGCGTAACACTTTATGCAAAGTGATTCAAATAACAGGATTACAAAGTGTGTTGTTAATGACACAATTGTTTGTGTAGACGTTCATCAGAGTGATCGTAGTTAAAATATACGAACGTCGAGAATTGCTATATTGACCTTATTGTCACTTGTAAATTAACCATCAGACTATCGTAATTGAACTTCAGTGTAACACTTTTGATCGAACACTATTCCATATTCCATGGGCCTTACCAAGAAATTAGCTTCACAGTTTCGTCCGTTATCGTACGTGCGCCACGATTTGAAACAAAGCGAGGACGTCTAATATGATTTATAGCAATCCTATATTTCGTACAGTGACAGATGGTCAGTTTAGAGTTTTTTTCCCCATATTCGTTACGACTTGTCAGAACCGCACGTTGAGCATTCAAAGCACGATCCTCGTCCGAAACTTGAATCATTCGAATTTAATTTTAACAATCTACCATTCATCCGACAGTTATATTTTTTGTATAGGATAGAAATTCCTCTCTAGCTCTCAATTTTTTAAGCAATAGAGTGAAAGTTTTATGTTGCATAAAAATCTGTGGACCGAACAAGAGTAACTAACTGAAGTAATCACTATTTTCACGCCAACTAATGGGTAATAAATATGCGAAATCAGATTAATGGAAGCGTCTAGTATTCTAGTGCAATTAAATGCCACGCGCTTACAAATGCGAAACCGGGTGTTCGCAATCAGTATGAAAGCGCATCGTCGAAGTCGTGCTGCATCGACAATGATATTCCATCTCCATAGTTCGGTTATTTCCACATTATTGGACTCGGGAGCGAACTAGCTGGTCGCGATAACGGAATGCGGAGAATGAGAAACAGAGTTTAGCGATTTCAATTGCTAAAAAAAATTACATGCCAACGGATGGTTTTAGATTATGAGTGACAATGAAATTTTATTACAGTATACAATTACATATTTATACGACTAGTTCGAAATACAAACAAAAAGGAACAAATCATTCCAAAAATATTTCCACTATTTTTTAATAAGAAATTTCCGGACAAGAATATAAATACTGCAATACAGAAGAGCGAACATCGAACCACGAAACTGACAACGTTGCCGTTAACAAGATTGAAAGCTCGAACCTCGACGTAGAAAGTTAAATACTGAAGTTTATTTGGCACGTGTATTTGGGAAACAATGTCGCGTCAGTTCGTATTCAAGATGATCTTTCCCGTGACGCGATGGAGGGTAACTTGATTTCAGGGAGTCAATCTTCTTCTCACCTCCGACTTGAAGAGGATCGAACTTTCTCACTTCATCAGTATTCTCGATTCAACTACACTCGCTTGCCTCGACCTACCTCTAAAGTCTGTCATCCTCTGCGTTCAGGACAAAAATACATTTTGTCCTTGATATATATTAAATAACTGTAACAGGTATTAAATAAAACGTGCAGTAGGTTCTATCGTTAACACCTCCAGTCCGATAGCATTTTTACAATAAACTAGACATAAACAGACACAATATTAAACTGTTTTATGAAGTTTCTTTAAAATAGACATCACAGTTCGGAACATTACAGCTGCTTCTCGGTGGCGAGCTATTAATGAAAGCATTTAGGAAACCGAGGGGAACGTTACAAGTTTTGCTGTAAATTATTCTTAGGGCATCCAAGTTTGTGCATTTACCCATGCACTCATGGTAGGAAGTGAACAACAACCGATATCCTGTTCTAAGATGATAATGGCAAAGGGCATGTAAACTAACTGCTATGAAACTCGCTAGAAAGTCATTCGAAAATTCATATCGTAGGTATACAACGGTGTTCTCACACACAGATCTTTGAAAACTTATATCGATTGATAGTGATGGCAGTAACAGAACTTAGTTTTGAATATTTCATAGGATGTAAAATATTTTCCGTATTCACAGAAGTGCTCGATAGTTTAGTAGAATTATTGGACTCCATGGTATACGAATCAAAAGGAAGTTTATGAATTAGAAAAGAGCTCCACGATGAAAACGATTTCTAATGAATGAAATGAATTCCAAGCGAAATTCATATTAATGAAATTTTATAGAACAAACATGTTCACTTTGGATTTTCCTGATTGCGTATGTACTCATGTCGACCCTTCACCAATAATTTAGTAATTTCTCTTTCCTATTAAGACGTTAAGTATAATCGTTTCAAGAGTTTGCTGAAGCATTCCCATCGCATAGTTCCTCACCATCAAATCGTTCCAAGTACACAACCTTATTACGTTATAAACCTGATCGTACGAGAGTGATGTTTGCTCAGTCAACAAATTCGACGATCAGAAAAATACGCGCGAGATCAGACGCATCGGGCAGACAGCAGGAAACGTAAGACGATTGCATTATCTCCAACAGGTTCACAGCGGACGACCGCTCGCAATTAAGTTCAAGGCCGAATTCCATCATCAAGAATTTACTCTTCTCTAACTTCTCAGAAAACATGTAGACAGAGCTGGCTGTATACACGACCCTTCAGAACCGAGTTACGAGGGGGATGAAAAGTAGGGCGAGCACCGTAAAAGGAACGACTGGCCTGCTGCATTTCACCTGCTACGTGCCACTGTTAGGGACCTCGCTTCTGCTATTTCGCGTATTTATTGGAACTCTTTCGCCGGTCGTTTCGATCGAGCAGGCAGGAACGTATGCGGTGCAATCTTTCGACAGCTCACTCCTTCCCACGCGAAACGTAGTTCCATTCCTTCTCATCGACGTGCTCCTCGATAAATTGGATTTTTAATTGACATTCTCCCAGTGACCTCGTACGTGTAATTCGGAAAAAAAGAAGATAGAAACGAGAACAGAACAGGCAGAGTAGGTAACAGGTTTACTCGGTGGTCGATAGGTATATAACGAGAACTTCAAAATAGACATGTTCGTCACAAGATTTCCTCGAAGCTCTTGAAATGTTCCGTCGAACGATATGTTACAACTAATGCGTTATCTATAAATATAACGCACTGTTACGATACTTCATACTCGACTTGTTTCATTCTTTTATTATATTTTATCGATACTGAAACTGCGCGATTTCAAGTATTTCAATTAAAAAGTTATTCGATATTCATCGTTGTATGCTCTAAGTTGTGTATAGATAGATTAGACTGGTATGTCCATCGTGAAATGTTGAGAATCGATAAAAATTGAAACATAACTGAAATAAATAATATTTAACAAATATTCCATCTGCTTTTATTCTGTTACATTAAATACGATAAATATTTTTCATACTTTTATATCTTAAATACTGAAACTTCAAAAATCGAAATCATCAAAATTTAACAACAAACTTGAAAATTTCATGAACGTAAACTTCCAATGAAATGAAAAGTTGATACCTACCTACGATGTTCCGTTTCGAACTCCTCATATCCTTTGATCTTACACACATTGAGAAAGAATCAAACCATTTCTGAACATGAATTAGATCGTGCCAGAAATATTATAGTATAATGAAAACAAATCTTCATAAAAGAAAGATGTTGCCACAATAATAAAATACAATTTCCAATATCAACGATATACACCTTCATGAACGTATCATGTTGATATTTGTTACATCGTCATATCACATGTTTATCAGGAAAAATAGATAAAACGACATCTCAGCCCTGTACGAAAGCCTACCTCATTCGTCATACGTATGATAATATATTTATAAGATAATATTGTTATTCATGTGTCATACAAAGGGTGGGTGGATCACGTTGCTTGGGGATAATTTATGGGAACATAAACTAAAAATTCCACGATAGGGAGTATGTATTACCTTGCAGAACAAGCACCTTTCCCCGATTCTTACATCCTTACCCGTTCAACCCTTTCGAGTCAACAACTGTATACGCACGTCATCGTTCGTACACGCGGTGCATGCTCACGCGCGCGCGCCCATTGCATTCCCGGATTCAATACCTGCATGCCTAACCTAAGAGCATATACATGCTACACACGCATACACGTAACGCATGTCTGTCAAAGAGTATCCTCTGACTGTCGAACACGGTGTCTTATATCTGTTTCATCCCCCAGTATAAGGAAACAACGTTCCGCATTTTGACAGCTCCCCTAACCCGTGCGTTAGCTATGACTCAGAGACGGATGCGACGCAGCTGTCACGTCCGTTTCATTATTCATGGATTTCATTTACTACTCACTTGCCGATAATCTCGCAGAGCTCGTAAACCTCGTCGAAGAGTACCTCGTCGTCCGCCATAGTAGCGACGAGGAGGTCGAAGAAGTCGACCGTGCAAGGGGGTTACACGCGCCAAAAGGCGCGTCAGAGCTATGCGAATTCGTAATAATTTGTAGGGCGTGCGCGTCTTTTTCCACCCGTGTGCCCCAGCCGACGACGGTGGCCTGTTGTGTTTCGTGTTGTGCCGTGTGGAATACGCGGCGGCGTGAACGTAGCCGCGTATCGTTGATTCACGGCCGCCTTCGTACTCCCACCCTTCTCCTCTTGCTGCCCTATCTCTCTCGCGTCACCTGACAGCACGTATGCGTTCTCCTCTACGCGCACGTTACGCACACACACATGTAGGTTAATACACCCGTGTTAGCACGCCCGATTGTCGTCGCACTGGCACTCACGGATCGGTACACGCGAGTCCACGACCGTTTCAATCGTGAATCATATCGGGTTAACCGCGCAAGAAATTTTTCACGATGCCAGGAGCCGTTGAATACACAACCGACACCGCCTTTAAAGCCTTGCCATTCTGTCGCCGGCAAGGGCAGCGCATACACAACTGGCGGCGATACGCAGTACGGACGTTTGCAAGGACGTGTTCTGACAGAAACACGAAAATGCCGGGTTCAGTGGAATAGGTTGTCCCGACCGGACAGTCGGTCGCGCGATTAACGAGGACCGATCAGCGAGAAGCGACCCAGACAGACACCAATGTCACTACACACACTTTCCTCGTCTGTCAAACGCTGGAGGAGTAGATTCACTCGCTCCGAAGACTGGTTGCATAAAACGCGGCGAGCGACTGCGCCAACCCAACGTCCACCCCTCCTGACACCGCCGAGCGATGTTCGGGATGGTGGGGCGGGCGTGGCGCCGCGCCGCGCCGCGCGTGCAATCTTTGGCGGAGAAACACGCTCGCTGCGGTCACTTCTGCAATAACGATATTATCCATTCTGTACAAAAGTAATTCTATCAACAACATAACACGTAGTCCATGCGATCACGCCTGTTGACATCTCATTTGCAGATAATCAAGCGTGAACATGTCGAAGAAAAGCGCAAGAGGTAAATTCGAAGGGGCTGCGTGCAGATTCAACTTCCGATGATACATTATCGAGGGAGCTTGAGTTCCACGAGCGCGAAAATCAGGTTAGTTCAATCACCCAGGAGAGATTACTCGGTGGTTAGATCACTTTAGTTATTAGAACTATGATTAAACCTCGGATGTTCTTTGCAAGAATTCGATTTCGAAAGCATTAAATTATTATGAATTATACGTACATGATTATATTATTCAGATATTGTATTTATCGATATTCAAGATTAGGAAGATATTACCGTAAATATGATAATCCTTCAAAAATTTCGTCCATATCCTCTTTTTGTCCGAAAACCGCTAACACTACAATTGCTCTATTGCGTCCCCAAATTTGTCGAAGTGCGTGAGTACCTAGTGCCATAAATTGTAGCTCATTCTCTAAGTATTTCAGATGTTTGTGATCATATCCCTTCAGAATCGTTATCCTTCGTCTGTTTTTACAAGAAGATACAAATAAATTGTGTATAAGATACACACTGTTAATTAACTCGCATTATATAGTACCCGCTTTTTGCCCAAATATCAACGTATTGGTATTTCACTGTATCGGTATCCAACTGGTTATATAGGATTAGCAAAGCATTTGCAATCTGAAATGAATCTTATAAGTCGCATGTATAAACACGCAATGTTAAAGAGAATATAATTAATTACATTTTCTGCTGCAACTCCTATATTCATACGCAGATCAGTATTGAGTATTGCATAAAATAAATACTGCGTCGTAGCATGCCCACGTGAAATAGTAATATCAAGTCTTCTGCGCTTGTTGTTTACTTGTCTCAAGTTTCTGTGATTAAATCGTATCAGATACAGTTTAATTTTACGTCTATAGAAATACAGGTAATTCAATGAATGTATTGTACCTGTTCGGTGTCTTCATTGGGTTAAACATATGCTTATTCTTTCTCTTTTCATTACATATTTCGTAGCTTTTCTGTTTATATTTCATTACAAAGTTTCTACGATTACGGACTTCTGTATTTCTTTTCACATTCGAGTTTCTTTGTACCGAACCTGGATAAATTCTATGCGATGTGAACGCCACGCAGAGAACTGTATCATCATCTGCCGCATTATATCAGTTCTTATCTGAATTCAAACAGGTTCCATCTTAATTGTGAAGTGAATAAACATATTCTTCGTTAATTTATCTACAATATTTATACGCTTGTGGAATAGAAATCGAAAGAAAATTTAATTAGTTATCGACTCAACTGAAATTGCGTATACAAGATTTCAAAATCTCGCAAACAGTGTATATCGACAGTTCGAATAACCGGCAATTTCAGGGTAGCAGTGTAGTGTTTGATATGATTAGGTTAGAATAGCTATTTTCCTAATTAAAAATATTCGTCGTAAATCTGAATGTCATGTGATTATTACGAGACTTTTCGATATTAACAGTGGTTAATATTTGAACGGACGTTTATTGAACTGAGATCAATTTTCCGTGGCGATAAAGTCTATGTGGATGGTTGTCAAAATATCAACCAACTTTACTGTCAAACGATTTTTATACGACTTTGATAGAAGAAAAAAAACGTGACACATAATTTGGATTGTACTAACATCGACGAGATATTTCATGTATTGAAAATGGCTGCAAGTGAACCAAGTGTGTCATTACCATCTAGAGAAGATAATAATTGGAGAAAAGACGTAATTTTACAATTACAAGATAGGAATAGGAGGCAAACATATTGTTTTACGGATCTTATTAGTTTACGTAAGATTTCATTCTTTATGTTGATTAGTGTTATCAGGTTCATTCAGTTAACTGTACAATATCACTTTGTTCCTATTATTTTACACTTATCCAATACACGAAGTTTTTGTGTATTACATATTTATCTACATTTATGTTCTTTGAAATAAAATATGTAATATTTAATATTGTTGATCATTTGCAGATAACAGATTGTTTGAAAGTACAAATACTTTACGTGGAGAAAATATACAACTTACAATAACAAATGAAACTCTCCGTCGTGAGGCTGTTAGTGGAACTCTTGGATTAAATGTGAATTCTGATCTTGAAGCTCGTCTCTTAAAGCAGGCAGAAGAATTAGCAACGCTACACAAAAGAAAGGGAGAACATACGCAACAAATAGTAGATCTTAATAATAAATTACAAGAAGTGACCAAGGAGCTTCAAGCTAAAGAAACAAGGTACATATGTGTTACAGAATCTCCTAAATTAAATATATTTTGAATGTTGAGATATTAATTAATGATGTATTTAATAAATATTTTACAGTCTTGCTGAAAGCCTGGAACTCAACGCCAATTTACGTCTAGAGATGTCCAAATGTGTGAGCAGAGAGAGAGAATTAGAAAGTGTCAATCAAATGTTAAAAGACGAGCATCAAGCTTTGCAACTCGCTTTTGCATCTTTAGAAGAGAAACTCAGGAAAGCACAGGTATTGTATATTTTATTATTATCGTTACCATTATTAATTTAGTTTATTTATTATAATTACATTTAAAGTGACAATTCATACAGTTCTAACGTATTTCTCCTAAATTTTTAGGAAGAAAATCGTCTGTTAGTTGAACGCTTAATCAAGTACAAAACTAGAGATGCTGAGAAAGTAAATGAAGAAAACGACAACTTTTTAAAGTAAGTACTAGATTGATTTTATTTCTCCTATTCATATAAAGCAACTTACACGTTGCTTATTAATATTTTAAAGCAAAACGGCGCTCAATCTTTATATATATATTTTATCATGAAAGTAGAACTACTTTCTTCATATATGAATCAAAATCACAGCACATACTTTGATGAATAGTGCCTACTTGCTATATCTTTTAAAAGCTGTATGTTCACGCAAAACTGTATAGTATTTTTATGTGCATAATTGGTTTCTCTGTTCTACTATAATTTCTTGGTACTATGCATTTTCTTTCTTTAATACTGTAGATTCTGTTTACAGTAGTTGCGTTCTATTTGTTTTCTGCAAACTTTGGTTTATAATTTGTCCTATTATTACAGCTTATCTTTGAATGCTTTGCTAATTGCCCACAAGTTAATGTGAATTTTAAAATACTTAAGGGGCTAGGCCTAGTCTCATGACTTTTCTAATATTTGTAAATTTTTGTCGATGACCCAGCAAGAACAAATTGAAAAAAAGGAATTTCGGATCTCAGTACAACCTTTCTTTAGCATAAAAGTAGTTCAATTTCAAAGCAGAGTAGCTACGATGTTTGCTTCACTTTGTAACACTTGTTTCATTAGATATCTGCATAATATCATTGGATAATGACTAGAGTGCCGGACTTGTTTAAACTCGTAGTTATTCCTAAATTTGGTGGGTAACATTGACGCTCTGCCTTATCGTGCAGATATGGAGCCTAGCCCCTTACGGTAACTGGGATTCTCTTTATTTGAAAATGGTTTATATTATATAAATCTTAAATCTATGTTTATCGCATTTGTGTGAATCATTTTAAAATCGAATCGTTCACTAAAATATGAAAGGTATGTAGCAACACAGCTAATAAATAATTAAGAACATTTTTTATAGACTGATTATAATGAAATTGAGTTATTGATTGACATTTTAATAATCTGATATATGCCTTTTATTATAGTTTGCATATTCTATGTATTTATTTAGGGAATGTTTTTATTAATGCCTAGATTTAGATAATAATGAAGCAATATAATAATCACAATTTTCCATTATCGTTCGCGACATATGTCACGCACATACGTACTGTGGAATGATATTTGTGTAGTATCTGACGGCAAAAACTCTCACAATTTAAAAAGAAAGTATTTTATACATGGGAATTTAAAAAGATCGATGGATCGAGCAATTTAACATAATTTCAATAATGATATTCATTTCTACTTGACCTCATATACATTCATTTATAATATTGCATGTTTTCTAAACTACAATAAAGATTTTAAGAATGAGGAGCATTACATCAAGCATGCTAATCAAATTAATTTCAATTATCCAAATATCATGGATTATTTACGAAAGAATAAAAGTATAGGTCAGAGCTTAATATTATATGTAACAATTAATAGACTTAGGCATTTATTCTGGTTGTAATAGATTTACTCTTTCCATTTTTTGAATTCTTTGTTTTATACATTTGGTTATAGTTTTAATGAACTTGGTGTCTATTACAATACGTTAAACATTATGGGTCACAGGGGATGTGGTAATATTTGATTATTGTAACTTACATGAATGATCGCAAAAGGTAAATAATTCTGAAGCCGATGTTTTCGTCAAGAGTGATCGTAATTTTTTTAAATCCAACACGTTTTACTGTAGCTAATTAATGTTGAATAGAGCATCGACAAAAATGAGAAAAAAGTAGTATTTTTCAATTAATCATAAACATTCGCATGAAATATGTACAATTCTTTGTGTAAATTATTTAGAAAATATATCTTCTCCGGAAAAACAGTGAGGCACCAGGTACCAGACTTTTTGTAGCACTGGATATTAGCACTTCACGCTGCTTGACATTTTCTTTTCAGTGAGAGTTTTTCCAGTCCGACAGCCTTTTTGATGCATACCATATCAAAGTTTGGGTAAGTCTGTGAAAGTGTCGTGACAGAAATTACGCTTACCGCTCAGTTATAGCTTTGGGTAATTTGTTAAAGGAACTTGATCGTTATTACTATACGTCCGTACACGTTCATACTCTCTTCGTTTCTTTAAGCTTTACATGAGTATTCTATGTGTATTACTATATAACGAGTTAATATGTACGAAATCGCGATGTAAACGAATAAACTTAAAGCGGAGAAAGAGGACTTACGAGGACATAAGAGGCATTTATGCTTAAACACATATATCATCGAACAACTATGTTAAGCTAAATGTGGAATTATAACGATCGTCACAAGTGAATACGACTAATGTAAATAATAAAGGATAGGAGGAACGTTCTAAAATAGCAACTAACTGAGAATCATACTTGTTCATACAAGAGAATAACAGCGAAGCACTGATTTTACTAATTACTATTTGCATGAACCGTAACAATACGATGATCGGAAGAGAAAACGCATTATTCCCAATACCTGGGTATTCATGGAGCATTAGTTCATTTCTGGTCATTGTACGGGTTTCACTGAAAGTTGGGAACCGTTATGATTTGTTTTCCAGAAAAAGACAAGCAAAGGTGCAAAGGGAACTTGAGGACGCAGCACGTGACACGCGACCAGTTAGTCCGGATAGGTCAAGCTTAAAAGAAGGCATTGCTGGTCTTCCTACTGCGGTACCAACGAAAGTGTCCGTCACGTTTGTACGTTGACAAAGCTTCAATTTATAAAATACTTTATATATATGCAT